>NW_028318199.1:5422500-5722500 GCF_062004578.1 Staurois parvus | reverse complement strand
TCTGTAACACAGCAGCGGAGGTGAATTGATCTTTTAATTGCTCAAACGCTTTTTGAGTTTCCTGGCTCCAGCAAAATCGTGTATGCTGGTGGGTGAGTTGAGTAATAGGGGCAATGATTGTGGAAAAGCCCTTATTAAATTTCCGATAAAAGTTGGCGAAACCCACAAATCTTTGGACTCCTTTCCTGTCTGAAGGTGCAGGCCAATCAAGGATAGCAGATACTTTCTGAAGGTCCATGGAGATCCTCTCGGTGGAAATTTTGAGCCCCAGGAACTGGATGGACTGCTTCTCAAACTCACACTTCTCCGCCTTGGCGTACAAGCCATGCATCCTTAGAGTGTTTAGCACTTTCCTAACATGATCATGATGGAGTTCCAGTGAGGTAGAGAAAATTAGGATATCGTCCAGGTAGACGATCACAAAAAGGTCAAGGTATTCTCTAAAGATGTCGTTCACAAAATGTTGAAATGTAGCAGGGGCATTACATAGCCCAAACGGCATCACTAGGTATTCAAAATATCCGAAGCGTGTTCTGAAGGCGGTCTTCCACTCATCGCCCTCTGTTATACGGACTAAATTGTAGGCCCCCGTAAGTCCAATTTAGTGAACACTCGGGCTGTTCGAAATCTCTGAAATAACTCAGGCACCAGAGGAAGAGGATACCGGTTTTTAATGGTAATTTTATTAAATTCCCTGTAGTCAATGCAAGGTCTAAGAGACCGATCCTTTTTTTCTACAAAGAAAATACCAGCCCCGGCAGGAGAAGAAGAGGGGCGGATGAATCCTTTAGCGAGATTCTCGTCTAGATAGTGCCGGAGGGCTTCCAGTTCAAGTTCGGATAATGGGAAAATTCGCCCAAATGGTATTTCTGACCCTGGGAGTAACTCAATTGGACAATCGTAAGACCGATGAGAAGGCAATGTGTTGGCCTTCTTTTTATCAAACACATCGAGGAAGTCATGGAAGGTAGAGGGAACTGATTGACTGGCCTCTGGTGAAGCTTGGACTGAGAGACATATGGAAGAATTGGTGGGTGTAGGGGCACCACAGTGTTGTAGACAATATTCTGAAGAAAAGATGATTTTCTTCTTGGGCCAATTGATCTGTGGGTTGTGGGCTTGCAACCAGGGTATTCCTAGGATGGCTGGAAACATGGGGGATCTGATCACGTCAAAATGAATAAACTCCTGATGGCCGGAGTCGGTGGTTGCAAGAATAGGAATGGTTTCCTGGGTAACCAGTCCGGAACTCGGAGTAGTGCCATCTGCAAGTAAGATGTCAAGTCTCTGTTTCTTAGACAGAAGAGGGATGTGTAAGTCCTTGGCTAATTGGATGTCTAAAAAACATCTACAAGCTCCCGAGTCAATGACTGCCCGCAACTTGACATTCCCTTCCAGCCATCTGAAAAGACATGGGGAGAATGACATGGGTGGTTAAAGTCCCAGATAGCTGAAGGTACGAAGAATGGGGCTGGCTGGACTTACTTGGGCGTACTGGGCAGTTATGCAGGAAGTGGCCCGTGGCCCCACAGTAAAGGCAGAGGTTGCCTTGCTGTCTGTATAGCCTTTCTTCCAGAGTTAGGGCAGATTGGAGAAGGCAGATTTGCATAGGTTCTACCTCTGAATTGTTGATGGGTTGCAGAGCAAGGGCAGGAGCCGTTGGCCCTGGAACTTTTGGCAGAACCCAAGTGGGCCGAAAGGTCTGAGTATGCTCAGTGCGTCTTTCCCATAGACACCGATCCAACCGAGTAGCGAGCAGGCTAAGGTTCTCCAAGGAGGAGGGACCTTCCACGCTAGCTAACTCGTCCTTGAGGGACTCAGACAGGCCTAGGCGGAACTGGTACTTCAATGCTGCATCATTCCAACTAGTGTCTGCAGACCATTTACGGAACTCCACTATGTAGTCCTCCACAGGCCACCGACCTTGTAGTAGAGTATGGAGGGCAGACTCAGCAGTGGAGGTCCTCTGGGGATCGTCGTAGAGGGCAGCTATGGCTTCATACAATTCACTCACTGAATTGAGTGCTGGGCTCTTTTGTTCCAGAAGACTATGTGCCCAAGACTGAGGTTCTTTAGACAAGAGGGAGATGATGAACCCGACCTTGACCGCTTCCAGAGAAAAGGTCCTGGGTTGCAGAGCAAAATATAATTCACAGGAATTCTTGAAAGCTCTGAACTTACGTCGATCCCCGAGAAAACGTTCAGGAGTAGTGGTAACACTATAGCAGGTGTTAGGGATCCGGGTATGACCAGAAATGTGTGGACTGACACAGGGAAGTAGCAGGCTTCAGGAACACTGGCGTAGTCAGGGCTGGGCTGGAGAGGTGGAATGGTCAGGCAGGCCGTTAGGTACTGGCGGGATCTCTAGTACCCACAGAACGGGATTCCCCAGGGCGCGGAGTCTAAGCCCCAGTCTGCCTTTTCACCAGAGCCCCTGATGGTGGGGATGGACTTGGCGCATGACTGAGACCAGGTCGCGGCCCCTGAGTGCACCCAACTGTGGTAGAGGGGTCCACCGAGGGTATGTGCAGGTAGGAAGCCTGATGTGAAGAGGCAGAAGGTGTGAGCAGGGATGGCTGGATCCGTGCAGGATGGATGGATCGTCTGGGTAGCGTCAGGCGTAGTCAGGCAGGCCAGGTCAGCAACGTGCGGGCAGCGAGGTACCGGAGGAGCAGGCAGAGAATAGTCAGGGTCACAAGCCAGGTTCAGTAACTCACGGGCAGCGCGGTACAGAGGATCAAGCAGAAGGATGGTCAGGCAAGCCAGGGATCAAGCAGGAGAAGTCAGCAGAGGTCAGGATCAGGCAGGGTCGGCAACAAATCAGATAGCAGAACAGGAACACAGGATACCAGGTACAGGGGCTCATGGGAAACATACACCAAGGCCCTTACTGCAGGTCTGGCCATTCCTTAAATACACTTCCTGCAATCAGCTTCAGGTGATGGCCGATTGCAGGAGTGAGCTTCTGGTTGCTGAGAGCACCCGCTGGCCAGCCCTGGTACTGCAGCCCACACGGCAGGTGAGTCCCACCACCAGTGGTGAATCCATTCCTGACAGCAGGAGTGGTGGCAGGAGACTGACTGGCAGGTGCCACTATTGGGTTGGAACTAGTGAAGGGATCCTGGTCTGTGGAAGTAGAGAGGGAGTGAAGACGCCCTTCTAGCTGGAAGTATCCTTGCTGTAGGTCCTTCACTGCTTGGGTAAGTGCCGTCATCTGTTGGCACAGGTCCTCTAGTGCGGAAGCGTCTCTCTCGGCCTCGAACATACTGGCTGGATGATACTATCACGTACCTGGTGATGCAGGCCAATGGAGAGAGGGCTTCCCTTGCGGCTAAGTTTTGGACTCCCCTGAGAGTGGGACAGCGGGAGTCAGGCCCAAAGTTGCACAGGTCGCCTGTAGGAGTGCTAGTTGGTGGTCCACTCAGAAGCACAGCTGGTGCACGGAGATAGGTCTGCAGAAAGGAGGCGCCTATGCGTGGTATGCAAGCCCTTCCGGGATTTAGATGTTAATCGGTTCAAGCCAAGGTCAGGAACCAGGTGGAAATCAGAGCAGACGTAGTCAGATGGGATAGCCGAGGTCATACACAGAGGAGCGAGAGAGAGAGAGAGTATTCGTAAGCCAGGCTGAGGTCAGATCAGGGGTAAAGCAGAGTAGACAGGTCCAGGAACAAGCCGAGTCGGTAACAGGAAATCACGGGTCAAACTCACAGGAAACAGGGAACAGGGCACAGGGAGCTAGAGATCATCCAGCAATTTGAGGAAGTGATGAGCCTCCTTATAAAGGTCGTCTGGCACCAAACTGAGGCTGATGTGTCCTTCTGCGGCCATGCAGAGTACTGACAGAAATGCCAGATCTTCCAGAACTTCTGCCGTGGACAGGACCCTGACACTGCTGCAATGACTAGGAAAAGGTATAAGGTAATAATGCATATTATGCATTTCAGTGAAAATAAGTTCTGTCATTCCCGGGGGGACCCCGACTATAATCAGCTCCACAAAATTTGGCTCCTCATAAATTATCTGCCTCAGAAGTTTGCAGATGTGTATGTGACGCCCCATCAAAACATCTGCATACACAAAATCCCTGTACATTTTCCTGGCAAGCTTTCAATCAAGCAATATCTCCCCAGCAAGTGTGCTAGACATGAAGTTAAAATGTATACACTCTGTAAGAGGACCACAGGCTATACATACCACTTTAGAATTTATGAGGGAAAACACAGTCAAGTGGAGCCCCCCGGATCCCTGGATGCCAAAACTACATGGGGAGCAGTAGTAAGATAGTGTGGGACTTGTCACCCTTGTTCCGTATGGGGTACCATTTGTATGAGGACAACGTTTATGCAAGCATGCCACTTTTAGACTTCAAGAAATTGACTGCTGTGGCACCATGCAACCTAATTGCAGGGGCTTCCCCCAACGGCTCATTAACATCCCGCTTAGAAAGGGGAAGAAAGCCCACTTGTGGAATGAAGTACAATGGAATAGTAAATGTGATGGTTTCATCCTGTCTTCCATTCACCCAGACACGATGGTCCGTATTCACACGGCACCTGGTGTCATTGAAAAGCCTCTCTGTGTCCACGACTCATCTAAATATGAGAGGTATAGACTTCAATGACCAAATGATGAAGATGTATTTAGCCTCCCGCAGAGCTAGATACTGGTACAAAAAAAGTGTCTCTATATTTATTTCAATTTTCTCTATACAATGCAACACCAACCACATCCCTATGCTGTGATTATTCACCTGGGGGGTAATGATTTAAAAGATGGCCAAGCTCCAGTGTGGGGACTTGTGAGGAGAATGATGGAGGATATGCATTGGCTAAGGAGGAGGTTCCCTGAGGCCCACATAGTGATATATTTGATTATTATCAGACCCATGTGGAGAAATGTTCGAATTGAGAAAGCTCATGTATTTAATGGGGAGTGTGTCAGGGCAATGAATATGATTGGAGGACACGCCATACTTGCCATAGGAGGTGAACAGGACCAACGTCTGTTCGGGTTTGACAGGGTACACCTGAACAGCGTGGGTAATGACATCTTACTGCAGGAGTTGTATAAGGTAGTGATCATGTGCCTGAGAAAGGAGGAGTGACCTATAAGGAAATAAAAATTTGAGATATTCTTTTTAGCTAGCATGTGGAAGCTTTGCGAATTGAGAGTGAAAATGCAAATAAAGATGAGTGCTTGCTGGTGTGATTGCATAAGGACAGCATCCTTCTGTTGTGTACCTGCCCCGGTTGGAGGCATTCCTCCGACATACAGGTGGGTCTAGCCTACTTATATGTCCCGGTAAAGGACAGGGATGGGATGTTGTCCATCTATAGGCAAGTTAGTAAGGAAGCCTTTGTAACATCCACTGGAGAAGAGCCAAGCCTGTGAGAAACAAGTGAGGTATCACAGGACTCACCACCTCTGAGTGTCATGCTACTGGGTTTCATTTACCAGTGAATGATAAAGGGAGATGGGTCTAGTGATTGGCAAGTGGTCAGAAGAAGAATGTAGGGAACCCTGATATTCTCTGCAGCTTTTCTGATGGTCATGTGTGGATCAGCTGGACTACATGTCTCTTATCTGCTTGTATTGTTAAGAACTAATGTGTGATAAAAAGTTAAGAATACTGAAAATAAAGAAATGAGCCCTCCTTTGTCATTTAAGTACGAGGGAGTGAGATGTATGATTAATAAGGATCAAAAGGAGGGAATAATGTATAGGGATAAAGGTGATCCTTACTATATCCTACATCATAGTAATATATTATAATGAAATAAGAGTGTTTAAATTAATTAATACATATATATATATTAAGGTTTATTGTATTAGACATGGCTATTATTGCTAGCATATATCATTAAGTGAATGTATTCTACTCCATTAGCAGCTAATATGGCTTCTGGAGCTAAAATGGCTTCTGCTGCTACCAAAGGCATATAAAAGATATTTTATGTAAGTTTATGTAAGTTGTCAAAAACTGCCAAGTAATGATGAATGTTTTAGAAAATGTCTTGATAAGATATCCGGAAGTGTAATAGGCAAATATTCTGGAGTGTAACTGATAAGCATAAAGGTGGGCAACAAGCCATAAAAAACCCTATAAAAGTATGGACTGTAACATATCTAATCAGAGCATCTGATGGGCAGGGCATGGGTGCTCTCATACAATTGTATTATTGCTAATATTATCGCTAATAAACATATAAATTTGGAACTCTCGTTCTGCAAGGTTGTTTATTTCAGGTGTAAAATCCCTAATCATTTGTTTTGCAGGAACAACAATTACGTAGCTGCAGCACTGATCTGTGTATTCTGACAGCATCAGGGTGCTGTTCTCAGAATACATACGTCAGTGCCTGCAGCTCTGTATGGGGAGATTTCTCCATCTGCAGTTAAAAAAAAGAAATGCCCAGCATTAGTAGCATACGGCGGTCAGGTGGCAGTAGCTCCTATGCTTGGCATATATTTTTTTCACTTTTTTCTGGCAAAGATTTCTTTATCCACATCAATTGATGTGACAGGAGTTCAGCCCACAGGCTGAACAAAAAAATAACATTTTACATGTATGCATTAACATTAAAAAAGTGCTGTGTGGCAGAGGCTTCTAAGGTTGGGCAAACACTTTTTCTGGAAGAGATTTCTTCATCCACATCGATTGATGTTAATAGAGAAATCAGTTAGGTTCTCTTTTTCGTTCCGCTCACAAGCTGGATGAAAAAAAGAACATTACATGTATGCCCAACATTAGGAGTGTAGCAGAAAACCCTAATTCTGGGTATACACATAGTGTTTTTAGAGGCCTTAAAATGCCAGGACAGTATAAACACACTCCATATGACCCCTTTTTGGAAAATAGACACCCAAGGTATTGTAACTATGACTTTCACGCATTCTTAAACTTTTATTACAACCTCTAGTTCAGTTGTTATTAAATGACGGACCGTGGCGATCCTCTTGTCCAGACCATCAGCCTGCCGGTCTGAAGTGTCAGATCCCCGCTGCTCAGCAGTTATTTGCTGCTGGGACAGCGAGTGTCCCAGCAACCAATGACATCACATGTACGTCCCACCCCCTTCAACAAGGTTCTTGGTGCAGCTCCTGCCCCCTTCAGCGCACTACTTCTCCCAGGTCCTGCTCCCTGCCTGCCCGCAAGGCATGTATACTTACCGTATTTTCCGGCGTATAAGACGACTTTTTAACCCCTGGAAATCTTCTACAAAGTCGGGGGTCGTCTTATACGCCGGGTGTTGTGCTGAAACCTTACCTGTACTTCCGAGCTGACGCTTCTGCGCATGTCTTCGGCAGCAGTAGACGATCGCTGATCACCATTCCTCGCAGAACTGCATGAGACGTCGGATGCAGCCGTTCAGTGCTCGATTGAGCTTGACTGAAACTGTGACATGTGCAGAAGCGTCTTCTTGCCGCTACCCGATGTGTATCCCTTCTCTGCATATCACAGTTTCAGTCAAGCTCAATCGAGCACTGAACGGCTGCATCCGACGTCTCATGCAGTTCTGTGAGGAATGGTGATCAGCGATCGTCTACTGCTGCCGAAGACATGTGCAGAAGCGTCAGCTAGGCAGTACCTTGCAGGAAATACGGTAATTAACATTAATTATTATATATTAATAACTGTGGCAGTTCTCAGATCATCTTGGAGACAGGGAGGGCTGGGCAGGCAGGGAGAGCTGACCCACCCAATCCAAGCAGGCTTTGTATGCAGTGTGCACAGAAAATACTGGTACATCGCTTGCCGTGATTGGTTGGTAGAGGGGGGTAGTCTTATACGGCGAGTATAGCCCAAAGCCTATATTTTAACAGGAAAAGTAGGGGGGTCGTCTTATACGCCCAGTCGTCTTATACGCCGGAAAATACGGTACATGCTGTTATGCTGGTTACATGATGGTATGCTGTTTCAGGGGCACGCCGATGGACACATTTTATGTTAAGAGGCATGCTGATGGGCAAATTTTATGTTTAATGGCCATGCTGATGAGCACATATCATGTTTAGGGGCACTCTGATGAGCACATTTTATGTTAGGGGCACTTTGACAGGAACATATAATGGTTAGGGGCACTTTGATGGGCACATATTATTATTTGGGAGCACTCTGATGGGCGCATGTTATGTTAATATGTGCCCATTAGCATGCTCCTTAACATAATATGTGTCCAAGTGTCCCTTAACATAATATGTGCTCATCAGTGTGTCCCTTATGTGAAGGGGCATTCTGATCAGCACATACTATGGAAAGGGACACTCTGATGGGCACAACGGTTCTTTCTGGTGGGCACATGTGGCACATGTGAACGGGGCATATCTGATAGGTACATACTATGCAAGGGGCACTCTGATGGGGAAATATGATGTGAAGGAGCACTTGTTAGGAACGGAGATTTTTTATTATGTATTGATGTCATACATATCCATCAGACTTATGTATAAAAGTATAAATATAAATAAATAAATAAATACAAAACTCAGCAGAAAGGAAACTAAAAAGTCCCAACAGTCCCTGGGGAAAAAAAAAAAGCGCAAACATAGCCTGAACGGCTCATAAATAAAAGTCCATAACCTGAAAGGAAAAAACGGAAACTATATACAATATTTACAGTACAAGGCCTTTATGGCCTAGACCACATGACTAAGAGCCTTTATGGCTCAGACAAAAACATAAACCATATGCAATTTCCATATTCAAACCTGCTGCTTACGGCCTATATGGCCTAAACTATATACAAAGGACCTAACCATACTATTATATACACCACAGGGGAGGGCTAAGGAACCCGCAGATCTTCCACGTCTGACCCCTACAACCTACCATGCAAAAGGCTACCAAAAAGATCCGAACGCAAAAATCTAGGGAGTGCTGAAGGCAGAAACTAGGGACAGATCCCACCACCCGAGATCAACAGACCGCAGCAACAGGCTTGATGTTCCTCCACGCCTCCATCCAAGCTCTGCGTCGCAGCCTGTCTTTCTCAAGACCCCGAATTTTCCCCACCTCACCAAGGATGTCACTCGCCACCACCTGAACAGGGAGGACCTTCTGCCGAATGGAGACCTGACACCGTGCCATCCAAGTGTAATAACGGACAACTAAGCTGACTAAAAACAGGGTGTCCAAATTAAAACCCATGCGACTCTCGAATGCTCCGTACACCCACTCCGCATACGACATGCGATGGAGGAAAGGAACACCCAG
This sequence comes from Staurois parvus, assembly GCF_062004578.1. Lineage (NCBI taxonomy): Eukaryota > Metazoa > Chordata > Amphibia > Anura > Ranidae > Staurois > Staurois parvus. The sequence continues at coordinate 5,713,286 of NW_028318199.1, read as the reverse complement.
AGCCCCTCCCACCTGTTTATACACCTCTACGTTAAAGGGGCACTGAAGCAAGAAGTGGTCCATAGTCTCCACTTCACCCCCACACTCTGACCTCGGACAACCACGGTCATCCACAGGACGGTACTTCAGGTTACCCCTCACGTAGAGCCTGCCATGGAAGGCGAGCCAGGCCTGGTCCCGCAACTTCAGGGGGATCCGCTCCAGATTTATCAACCGCAAACCCTCCCTCATAACATGGCCCGGGCAATCTCTCAATGCCAGCGGCGCATGGAAAGCAGATGCCACAATCCTCTCACCCAGGAGCCTCCTGGGGAGGGACCGGACCTCCTCCGCAGTCACATGCCACCGCCGGAGTAACTTCAGGCACGGGGCCACATAAGCCGGGAGCTTACCATGCTTGACCCGCAGGCTTCTCACTGACCCGCCACTCTCCCAACTGTGCAGAAAGGGTCCAAACCAGATCCGAAACAGTCCTACCCATGCAGGCGGTCTCTCTGCCAGCATGTTACCAAAGTTATGTTTCAAGAACATCAGAGAGAAAAAGACCACCGGGTTGACCATACCTAGGCCACCCTCCCGCCTGGATGAGTAAGTCACGTCCCTTTTGACGAGGTTCAGCCGATTCCCCCATAACATCTGGAAGAAACAGCTATAGATCCTCGTATAGAGCGATTCTGGCAAGAGGCAAATGAAGCTGACGTACAAAAAGACTGGGAGCAGGAAAGTCTTGATCAAATCAACCCTTTCCCTCAAGGAGAGCCGCCACCCCTTTCAGCATCTCACTTTGACCTCGGCATCCGACAGCTTGGATTCCCAATTTTGCTTGCTGTAATCAGCAGAGCCAAAATTGATGCCCAACACTTTGATGTTCGGCCGAGGCACCGGGAAGGTGTCCGGGAGTGAGAAGCTCTCACCCTCCCTACCCATCCAGAGAACTTCACATTTGTCCTGATTGACCTTGGAACCTGATGCCTCGGCATACTGATCCATTACTGAAACCACCTCCTGCGCCTCCTCCGGTCCAGAAATGAAAACAGAAACGTCATCAGCATAAGCCACAACTCTCAAAGGTGGATCTCCAGTGGCACCCACCAGCACCCCACTCACCGCCCCGCCATCTAGCCTCCTGACGAAGGGGTCGATGGCAAAGGCATAGAGCAAGGGACTCAGCGGGCACCCCTGGCGCACCCCAGATCCAACCTCAAAGGGCTGCCCAACCCAACCATTCACCAACATGAAGCTCTCCGCCCCTTGGTACAATGTCTTCAACCAGCCGATGAACCTCCCCTCCAAACCATACCGGTCCAGGAGATGCCAGAGGTACTTGTGATCAACTCGATCAAAGGCCTTTGCCTGATCCACCGCCAGCAAGTACTTTCCCCATCCTTCAGCCTTACATCGCTCTAGAGCCTCCCGGACAGCTAACACCGCTGTAAAGGTACTCCTGCCCTGGACCGAGCAATGCTGCTGACGAGAAAGCAAACTGTCTGCCACTGACGACAAGCGCCAGAACAAGATCTTCGCCAGAACCTTTCTATCGAGAATAACTGCAGACTGTCTCATGGAAGGAGGGAGAGATCCCTCATCCAGACAGCTGTTATACACTTCCGCAAGACGAGGTGCCAGGCGGGATTTAAAAGCCTTAAAAAATTCGGCTGTCAGACCGTCTAGCCCAGGAGTCTTTTTAATGGCCAGACTATCAATCGCTCTGGACACCTCTTCTGCAGTAATCTCCCCAGTCAAACTCGCCAGAGGGACATCACTGTCCAGACCAGGCGTGGATTCCAAAAAGCTCGACATCCCTGTCCGGTCAAGGTGTTTCTCACTCAGTAAATCCGCATAAAAGGACCTGGAGACCTCCAGAATCCCTGACCTGGATTTAGTCAGGGACCCTGTACTATCCCTCAGAGAAGAGATCGTCTTAACTGCTGCACTCTGTTTGCAATTCTGGAAAGGGTCAGGCGAGTGGTATTTCCCATAATCCCTCTCCAGAACCAAAGAGGCATGCCGATCATACTGGAGTTTCCTAAGGAGAAGCTTCACCTCCGAGATTGCCCCCGAATCTCCACCTCTAGAAACAAGGCGGTCAAGCTTCCTCCGCAACCGCTGGTAGGCGTTATACTGTTTAAACTGCCGTCTCTTACCAACGGCCTTGAAAAACCTGCTGATCCACACTTTGGTGAGCTCCCACCACTCAGACTTACTGCCACAGAAATCCAGCACCGTCTCCTGCGCCTGAAAGAACTCCTCGAAAGATCGTCTCACCTCCTCGTCCTCCAGCAGAGACGAATTCATCCTCCAGATGCCCTTTCCTCTCAGCGGCGTGTCTGAAATATTCAAGGTGACAGATAGCATAAGGTGATCGGAAAACTCCACCTCCTGACACTCAGGTGCCGAGAAGGCAGAGTTCTCCTTAAAAAAAAACCTGCCTATCCTACTCTGGCTATTACCTCTCCTAAAGGTGAAACCCGTGCCGTCTGGGACACTTTGAATCCAAGCGTCAACCAGACCTGCCTCCCTGACTATAGCATTTAGAAAATTCTTATCATATCCCAGCCTGTCAGTGAAGCCTCTCCTGTCCTTGGGCCTAGTAATGGTGTTAAAATCACCTCCAAAGACTACCAGCCGGGATGTAAAGAGGTAAGAGGTAAGGTTTAATCCTCGCAAAGAGGTTCTTCCTGTCCCACTTGGACTGTGGGCCATAGATATTAATGAGACGGAGCTCATGCCCCCTTACGAGAACATCCAGAATCAGACATCTTCCGATCTCTACCTCAATTATCCACCGACACGTTACCATGCCGGTAAAAAGCACTGCAACTCCGCTGTAAAGCTCAGCCGCAAGAGACCAGTAGGAGGGCCCACGCCTCCTCGTCCTCCATCGGGGAAGCGGGATCACCTGACCCCTCCTCCTCCCCCGACAAAGCCCCAAACCTATTCCCCAGGGCCACCTCCCCCGCCTCTAAAGAGGACACCGACCCCGCTGAGGACAAAACTGGCTTACTCCGCCTACCCACCAGGGACCACCCCTCCTCCACCTGAGCCCCTACTGGAGCAGAACCTTGGGACTCCTGGGACTCCCTACCGGGCCTCCCACTCCGCCGCAGCGGCAAGAGCAAGGGGGGAGCAGACACTGAGGGACTAGACCTAGCCTCAACCATCCCGGCCCCTTTAGCAGCCTCCATCAGCTGTTTCTTACTCCTGGGAGGAGGAACCGGCACACAAGGGGGAACAACAGGGGACTTCAAAGGGGTAGACGAAACAGGGGGGACAGAGACAGGAGGGGCCACAGAAACCTCCCCTTCCCTCACAAGGGCCGCCGCAGCAACCGAAGCTGCTCTCTCCAATGCCGCCTCCGCCTCTTCAGCATCTATCCAATCCAACTCTGCTTCAAGCTCCCCCACCGGAAGGTTGTGGAGGGCCTCCGGGCACTGGTTGTATGAATGCCCGAGCTCCCCGCAGAGATTGCATCGGATAACATTGCAGTCCCTGGCCAGGTGTCCTATTTCCTGACACAGGGAACATCTAATGACGGGGCAGGTGGCCGCAAAATGCCCCTTGCCCCCACATCGGTGGCAGACCATCGGCTGACCCGCATAAAAAATTATCAGGCGGTCCTTCCCTAGAAAAGCGGAAGAGGGAATGTGCTGGAGCACATTTCCAACCACCTTTAAGAGGACGGTGGTCGTCCACCCACCTGTCCTTATTCCCCTCTTATCCTTGATCTTTCCAAGGGGCCCCATCACATCCCCATATCTGCTTAGCCAGACCACAATATCTGATGCTGGGATGGATTCATTTCTCACCAGCACCGTTATTTTTTTAATCAGGGACTGGCGAGAGACGAGCCTCGGGGTTAGGCCCACCCACCTAGGGCTGGTGACAAAGGTGGCCTCATACCTCTGCCAAAAGAGGTCCAACAATTCTGGCCGCATGAAGGACACGTCATATTCTCCAGTACCAACTGGAGCAATAAACGCGAAAATATCCGCGGCACGGAAGCCCATTTCTAATATGCGGTCTATGACCTCGATCCTGCTAAGGGGGGGGCCCTCCCCTGACCATTTCAGCTGAACAACATTTCGCCTTGCGGCGGAAGTGGGTAGGTTACCTGCCCTTGCCTGGGCCGATCCCACTGACCCCTGACCTCCCCTAACTGCAGAAGAGTAACTGAGCCCCGATCTAGCCCCAGGGGCACTCAACATCAAGGTGGCATGACCAGGGGAAGCCGCCACACCAGCAGCAGCAACTGAAGGGGCAGATGCTGATGAGCCATGACCCGGGGGAGCCTGGGGCTGGGGACCACCCATACCAGCAGGAGAACCCACCTGAGCCGGACCCGCAGGAGCCTGGACTTGAGAACCTGGAGCCCCCTGAGGAGAAACCGGGGGACCTGCTGGTTGCACACCAGAGGCCACCATGCCCCCCAAAGGGGCGGGGCCTAGTGGGACCAACACCGGAGGGGAAACACCCTTAGCCAGGACTGTAGGGCTAACCTGCACCTCAGACAACTTTGCAGGCATTATACCCACTACCCCAGTGTCCAGAACCATCTCACCAACACAATCAGCTGAGTCCTTCTCCCCTTCCAGTGGCTCCCCTGCCTTTGCCAACACGTCCTTGGGGATGCGTTGCAGCATGACAAAGGCAGCATGCTCTTTCACCACCGGCTTAGCTGGCTTGCGGGGGATGACATCACTTTCAGCTTCTTCCTCTGAGTCCTCGGACGTAAACCTGAAGTCGGCTCCACGCAGCTCTGCAACCGCCTCTGCCAGGAACTGCAATCCGCCCACCATCTCCTCCTCCTCCACCTGGGTCCCCAAATCCACAGGCAGCTGCCCAGGGGGGAGGAACTCTGATGATCCTGCGACCACGTTGTCTTCCATTTTAGACGCCATTTCCTCTGAGGGTGCTGCGGGCTCAGCCTGCCCCTGCTTGCCTTCCACCAGCAACTCCCCCGACAATTCCTCCACCGAAGAGGCCTCCTCCACCGGACCCCGCATCGCCGCAACACTGCGGCTTCTTGCAGCCTTAAATCTCGCTTCATTCAGATACTTTTCGCTTAGGATGCTGCTCTGGCGCTGCAGCGCTGCCACATACCTCCCCTGCTGTGACACACGAAGTTCCAGCGCCTCCAGGTCCGGTTTCATGGCCTGACGCTTAGTAGACCATACACGGTCGTAGGATGACCGGAGCTTCTTTAGCTCCAGAGTCAGCTTCTGGAGCTTGGCTTCCTCCTTCTCTATTAACCTGGCCCCTGCAGCCACATGGTCCCGGTAGGCAGAATTAACTTCCCCCTTCCTAGGGGCCGTTCCCAGGTCCTCTACTGGTGGAAAAGAGAGGCCGGTACTAGGCCCCTCCAGGGCCTTCTCCTCGCTGGACCCAGGCCCAGGATCCGCCATCCTGCCTGGGCTGGGCAGGGCACTTTAGCCCCAGGCTTCTCGGGCCTTTCTGGAGCTCAGCAGACAAGTGCAACACACCCTCTCTCAGGAATGAATTTACCAGTAATGGTGGGACTCAGCTGCCTTGTGGGCTGCAGTACCAGGGCTGGCCAGCGGGTACTCCCAGCAATCAGAGACTCAACCCTGCAGCCAGCCAAACACCTGAAACTGCTTAGGCAGGTGTATTTAAGTGATGGCCAGACCTGCAGTCTTTGCCTTGGTGTGTGTGTTTTTCCTGGGCCCTGTATCTTGTTCCTGCATTCCTGTTCCTGTTCCTGTCCCTGTCTTGTTGCTGACCCTGTTTGATCCTGACCTCTGCTGACTTCTCCTGTTCTGATCCCTGGCTTGTGACCCCGACCATTCTCTGCCTGACCCCCTGTACCTACCTGCCTGTTAGTTGCTGTACCCGGCTCGTGACCTGACTACTCTCTGCCTGCTCCTCCTGTTCCTACCTGCCCGTTTGTTATTGACCCGGCCTGCCTGACGACACTTGCATTGTATGTACTGTTATCTGTGGGTGGCTTGGTTTGTTTGCACTGTGTTATGTTTTAGTATTGCACTGCGTTTATGTATTGTTAGTGTTAATAAATCGTATTGTTTATAACATATCTGAAGCCTGCGTTTCCCTGCGTCAGTCACATACCTCTGGTCATACCCTGGAGCCCTGACAGCACTTTTATAGGGACAGCTGATGAAACTTGACAATAAATATTGTTGAAATGCATTGGAAATTGTACATTTCTCATTTTTTTTCGCTAGACATACAGTGACTACAATCATAGTACAAACCTGAGATTTGGACCGCAGCCGGAAGAAAATTTTAGTGACCAGACCTCCTTGATTTTTTATTAAATACTCCTCTAGTTAATAGAATACCCTTTCATTTACGAGATACTAAATACACAATACAAGTGTAGCAGGCTCCTTGTACAAGAGGATTCAGAAGGAATCACATGTTCAGCAGTCAGTCCTTCCTCTCTCTCCCCTATTTGTAAAACCTGGGCATTCTGCCAAGTTCATGACTCATCCACTACACAGCAAAGAACGCTGGGAAGGGAGGAAGCAGGAAGTGAAGGGGAGAACAGAGAGACACGAGGCTGGAGAAAAGACAGGGACATGTGGAGCCCGTCCAAGCAGAGGAGGAGGCACTACAGCACCCAGCGCGGATAGAGGGACCCTGCTGTGTGTTCAGAGTCTGGTGAGCTGTCCCACTGGAGAGAGTAAGACACACCATTTACACTTTGCATATAGACTGGGACATCCGCACCCCACTGCTGGGATCTCACCCATCCGGGGCCCTGTGCAAGCCACAGATCCCTCTGCCTGCTTTGCCCCTCACCACCAGTGTAATTGAGACTGTCTGCCCCGGGGACTGACACATACTGGGAGATTGCATCCTGCGACTGCCCCTAGTCTTGGGGTGCTTTGTGTTGCTCTAGACACTGAGGTTGGACCCTCTCAGCCCAGAAACCTAGTGAAATTGGATGTAACCCACACCAGCTGAAACTCCAAAGAAGCCTTCAGCTGCTATTTACTTCATTGTAAGGACTAAACATGCACCAACTAGAGCTCCACCGTTACAAGGACTAGAGTGGGGGAATCTGGCTTAGTAGCCTTATTAGAGGTACCTCTTTATTGTATTCTGTTCTGACTCTGAGGTGATTTTTGGCTAACGCCCCTCAGAAGCAGAATCATACACCGGTGTGGTTAATACATTTCATTGATAGAGCATAAGTAAGTTTATTTGTTTGATATCAGTTGTATTCTGCTTAAAGTGCAACTCTGCCATTCGGAGACTCTTGGCTGTGAAGCCCTCTAGTGGCAGACCAAATTTACTGCATTGCATAAAAGAAGAAAAGTAAGTTTTGAAGTTGAAAGGGGAACCCCATCCCTCTACACTGCATTTCATTCTCCATAAAATTGTTCTTGTTTCATTTAACCCTGTGTCAGCAAATTTCTTGGCGGGGTATTTGCTATTCATTACCAGTTGTGCCAGAGGGATTGGGTTTGCTTAGGGTTGGATCTATTGAGCGCTGGTTCCATAATATATTCCAGCTTGTCCCAAGGGGCAGTGCTACACGTGGGGGCTCGTCCGGGATTCTTGCTGCTCAATTACCCAACAACCACTCAAGCAGTGCCCTATACCATATATATAAAAAATGCAGCGCTCTTAGAAAATGATGAAAAGTATTGGATGAAACACAGTCCAGTGAAAGAAGTGCTCCGTGATTCCCAGTGCAAATGGTAAAAATTCACACTAACCAGAAAGCGTATAAAAATACGCATGTGTATATATATCCTGAAGACTCCCCTCTCCTCTCAGGTCTGGTCAAAGAAATAGCTGGGAAAGATGGAAATCCTACGCCCTCATGTGGTGAAAGAATGGTCCAGCAGGTCAGAGAAATATCAATCTGGATAAGCCTCCCCCTTCACAGAAGCTGACACAGGGATCACTTAGGGCTGTAAGAATTGAAGAAGCTCCTCACAGGAGACATAGGGAAGCACTCATAGTGTAGTAGGTAAAGCTTTTATTCCAAAAACATAGGTGCATAATGAACAAGATATTGCCAAGTATGGATGAAGACACTGACCCTTTAAGAAATCAAGATGGCCGCCGAGCCTCCTCGTGGCACCGGCGGCTTAGTGTCAACGGCGTCCTGGGCTCCACCTTAGGTGCCTTCTTCAAATATGCCAGTGTTCCCCCCGGTGTGGTAGTAGGTTTAGGACAGTGTTTAGTGATACGGTCAATATCCTCTACCTCCAAACACTTGATTATTAATGTATCTCCAACTGTGAGGAATGGGAATTGCTTGGTCTGTGTTGCCGTTTTTAACCTAGTTCTGTCTGCTGGTCCAGGACTAAGGAGCTCTTCCAGTCCAGTTTTGTTTGCCAGATCTACTAATAGGGACCCTGATGTTCCTTCTGATCCCTCAGCAGGAGACATCCTCTCATCCTGTGTGGATTCAGGGATTGGCTGCTGTGTACCTAGGTGGGGGTCCGGGCTGGTCTCTGACAACGGTAAAACCGGAGCCCGAGGTAGGGCTGTGGGCTGGATTCGTTGTTGTGCGGCAACCGCCATCAGAAGATCTACATCCTCCTTCAAAAAGGACGGGTAGATTTTGGGTACCCTTTCAGGACCTGGAACATAAGGTGGTGGATATATATTGGGTGCCACCATAATCCTCTTGTTCCTGGTTTTCTCACTGGCATGTAGACCGGGTGCCTGTCTATCCTTTGGATTTTCAGTCACCCTTTTTGATTTCTTATCCGTCCTAACATACCAATATGGCGCATATTTAAACCAGTTTTCTTCTCCTTCCCTCATGTACTCCTTGTCCCATTGTGAATCTCCTGGGTAGTATGGGAAAGCCTCAGTATCTCCTAAACATAATCCCTTTATCATATCCATGTGAAAGGTGTCGTTATCTCCTGTTCTCGGGAACGGACTTGAACTGGCCATTGTTTCAGTCCATCCCGCTAAGTTATCCACCCATGGATTTATGAAATAATAATTAGTCCCACAAATCCGTGCCACAAAATACTTACATGTCTTCCCTAGTTCGGGACAAGGTGTATTTTTACTCTTAACTTGTCCCATTCTGTCTATTCTAAAAGATTTTACAGATTTAGCAGAAAAGAAAAGTGAAAGTGATTCACAGTGTTCAATTGCCACCTGGGGTTTTAATTCAGATGCATCTTCCCTAAATGTGAATCTAGTCACATCTGCACCTTCTCGGGTCGAGTGATCTGTGACCAATTATCACTCTTATCACAAAGAATATAAAAAAACAGAGAGAGAGAGAGAGAGAGAGAGAGAGAGAGAGAGAGAGAGAGAGAGAGAGAGAGAGAGAGAGAGAGAGAGAGTACACAACTTTCCCTACTTTGTATCCTGAAAAGGACACTCTATATAATAATATCCTTTGTCTCTAACCTGTCTTTTAACTTCTTCCACTGTAAGTCCCTCTTGAAATTCTACTGGACAATGTAAATTTACTCTATCTGTATTTTAGGAGTACCTTGATCAAAGAAAAGTCTTTTGCCTAACATATTTATATCCCTTTTCTACCTTATTTACAAGGTAACCTCCAGGAATACGATGGTTAAAAAGGAATCCGCATACACATTAAGGACAAGTCATTTGCAAAACTTTTAATCCGTAACTACCGGTCCATACACTTACCACCTGGACATCGGTGTCACACAACAAATTATCTTATACTTTACGCGACAAAAAGATAAGCAACAGAATTTTGGCAGCCCAAACCTACCAGTTTCAACACTTCCTATTTCCTGGACATCCAATGTCCTTTTAATACTTTCCAAAAGTATATATCTGCCGGCAATATCAATATTTCCTGGACATCCAATGTCCTTTTAAGTACTTTCCAAAAGTACATGCATATATGTATTTTCTGGACATCCAATGTCCTTTAAAGTACTTTCCCAAAGTACATACATATATATATATATAAGTCTATTTTCTGGACATCCAATGTCCTTTAAAGTACTTTCCAAAAGTACATATAGACTTATTCCGGCCGGCAATCTTTTACACTATACCCTTTCATTAAAACATACTTCCAAAGTATGTGGGCATCGGAACTCAGCCAGAGCCTAGTCACGGTACATATCAGAAAATATAAATCAAATACTTACCAGATAGGATGACTCTCCGATCCCGGGACGAGCCCCCAAACTGAAAGGGATTTATGAAATAATAATCACTGATAGGTTCCGCCCCCTTATTGGATCCTTATTGGCCAGGGACTGCAATGTCATATGCTGCAATCTTTGCGGTGTCCTTGGCCATTCCTACAACCAGTGCCCTGAGGCTCTCTCCGTAATTTGCCTGAAGGTGAGTTAGTGGCGGAGCTGGACAGGATTGAGGCCGAGGAGGCTGCAATAGCGGCAGAAAGGGCCCCTTCCATGTCTGTCCCCCGTTTTGAGTCTGCCCTGGTCCAGTCCCCCCTGCTGTGCCTGTCCCCCTTCCCAGGGGAGGGAAGAAGTTGGTGGAAGCTGCCAAAGGGGCAGGGGTGGTGAAGGTTAAGTCTGGGCCTACTGTGCCTGTCCCCCCGGTTCTCCTTTGTCTTTGGTGGGATAAAGTCCCTAAGGAAAGTGCCCAGGGTCCCGCCCATGGTGGGCAGGGTGGGGAGGTGTAACAGGCCGGTCCTCTCTTCTGCAGGGCCTATATTCTCTCTGGAGGTGGGAGAGGTGGCCCTTGGTTACATGTTTGGGGCTCTGTTGGGGGAGGAGGAGGAGGTGGTACCTGAGGATCCTGTTTCCCCGATGGAGGATGAGGAGGCAGGAGGGTCTCTAAAGATGTCAGGAGACACTTCAAAAAAAGTCAAGAAGAGGGTTAAGAAACGCCACTCTCAATTATCTTAATGGCAGTTCCCGCTCCGATAAAGGTGGCAACTATTAATGTTGCCAGCATAAAGTCTGTGAGTGCTAGAGAGACAGCTTTATTTTTGATCAGTGGTATGGATGCTGATATTTTCTTTTTGCAGGAGACCAGGTTGTCTAGCCTGGTGGATATACATCTGGCCAAGCGGGAGTGGAGGCGTGGGCCATCCTACTGGTCTCTTGCGGCTGAGCCTTACAGCGGAGTTGCGGTGCTTTTTACCGGTATGGTAAGGTGCCGGCAGGTTATTGAGGTGGAGATTGGAAGATGTTTGATCTTGGATGTCCTTGTGAGGGGGCAGGAACTGCGCCTAATCAATATATATGGACTGCAGTCCAAGTGGGACAGGAAGTGCCTCTTCACAAGAATCAAGCCTTTCCTTTTTATGTCCCGGCTGGTGGTCTGTGGAGGTGACTTTAATACCATAACTAGGCCCAAGGACAGGAGGGGCTTCAATGACAGGCTGGGATATGACAGCGTTTTTCTAAATGCCATAGTCAGGGAAGCAGGTCTGGTGGATGCCTTGGTTAAGTGCAGCCCAGACAGCACTGGTTTCACGTTTAGAAGAGGTAATAGTCAGAGTAGGATAGACAGATTTTTTTGAAGGAGAACTCTGCCTTCTCGGCACCCGAGTGTCAGGCAGTGGAGTTTTCTGACCACCTTATGCTTACTGTGACTTTGAATGTTTCAGACACGCTGCTGAGAGGGAAGGGCATCTGGAGGTTGAATTCATCTCTGCTGGAGGATGAGGAGGTGAAACAATCCTTCGAGGAGTTCTATCAGGCTCAGGAGACTGTGCTGGATCTCTGCGACAGTAAGTCGGAGTGGTGGGAACTTACTAAGGTGCGGATTGGCAGGTTTTTCAAGGCCATAGGTAAAAGGAGGCAGTTTGATAAGTACATCGCCTACCAACGGTTGCGGAGGAAGCTCGACCGCCTTGTTTCTAGCGGTGGAGATTCTGGGGCAATCTCGGAGGCCAAGCTTCTCAGGAAGTACCAGTATGACCGGCGTACCTCTTTGGTTCTGGAGAGGGATTAAGACGGTCTCTGCCCTAAGGGATAGTACGGGGTCCCTGACAAGATCCAGGTCAGGGACCCTGGAGGTCTCTAGGTCCTTTTATGAGGACTTGCTGGATGAGAAGTGCCTCGACCGGACAAGGTTGTTGAGCTTTTTGGAGTCTACACCGGGTCCGGATGGTAATGTTCCGCCTGCGAGTTTGACTGGGGAGATTACTGCAGAAGAGGTGGTCAAAGCCATCGATAGTCTGGCCATTAAGAAGACTCCTGGGCCAGACGGCCTGACAGACAATTTTTAAAACCTTTAAGTCCAGCTTGGCGCCTCACCTTGCGGAGGTTTACAACTGCTGTCTGGGTGAGGGGTCCCTCCCTCCATGAGGCAGTCTGCAGTGATTCTCTTGTCAAAGGGTAAGGATCCTTCGGCTATTGAGAATTGGTGCCCCATTAGCCTTCTCAATGTCGATAGGTTCTGGCTAAGATCTTGTTCTGGCGCCTGTCGTCAGTGGCGGATGGCTTGCTTTCACGTCAGCAGCATTGCTCGGTCCAGGGCAGGAGTACCTTCACAGCGGTGTTAGCTGTCCAGGAGGCCTTGGAACGGTGTAAGGCTGAAGGATGGGGAAAGTTGCTGCTGACAGTGGACCAGGCTAAGGCCTTTGACCGAGTCAATCATGAGTACCTCTGGCATCTCCTGGACCGGTACGGTTTGGAGGGGAGGTTCATTGGCTGGCTGAAAACGTTGTATAGGGAGGCTGAGAGCTTCATGTTGGTGAATGGCTGGGTTGGGCGATCCTTTGGGGTTGGATCCGGGGTGCGCCAGGGGTGTCCGCTGAGCCCTTTGCTCTACTCCTTTGCCATCGATCCCTTCGTCAGGAGGCTAGATGGTGGGGCGGTGAGTGGGGTGTCGGTGGGGTCCGCTGGAGATCCGCCCCTGAGTGTCGTGGCTTATGCTGATGACATTTCTGTTTTCATCTCTGGGTTGGAGGAGGCGCAGGAGGTGGTCTCAGTGATGGATTAGTATGCCGAGGCATCTGGCTCCAAGGTCAACCAGGACAAATGCAAAGTTCTCTGGATGGGGAGGGAGGGTGAGAGCTTCTTACTCCCGGACACCTTCCCGGTGCCTCAGCAGAGTATAAAGGTTTTAGGCATCAATTTCGGCCCTGCTGATTATAGCAAATCAAATTGCAAGGCCAAACTGTCTGGTGCCGAGGTCAAGGTGAGATGCTGGAAGGGGTGGAGGCTCTCCTTGAGGGAAAGGGTTGGTTTGATTAAGACTTTCCTGGTCCCCGTGTATTTGTATGTCAGTTTCGTTTGCCTCTTGCCAGAATCACTCTATACGAGGATCTACAGCTGCTTCTTCCAGATGTTATGGGGGAACAGGCTGAACCTTGTCATGCGGGATGTGACCTACTCATCCAGGAGGGAGGGTGGCCTAGGTATGGTCAACCCGGTGGTTTTTTTTCTCTCTGATGTTCTTGAAACATAATTTTGGTAACATGCTGGCAGAGAGACCACCTGGATGGGTAGGACTGTTTCAGATCTGGTTTAGACCCTTTCTGAACAGTTGGGAGAGTGGCAGGCCAGTGAAAAGCCTGCGGGTCAAGCACGGTAAGCTCCCGGCTTATGTGGCACCGTGCCTGAAGTTAGTCCGGCGGTGGCATGTGACAGTGGAGGAGGTCAGATCCCTCCCTAGGAGACTCCTGGGAGAAAGGATTGTGGCGACCGCCTTCCGCGCTCCATTGGCCTTGAAAGATTGCCCAGGCCATATCATGAGGGAGGGCTTACGTTTAATAAATCTGGAGCGGATTTCCTTGAAGTTTAGGGACCAGGCCTGGCTCGCTTTCCATGGCAGGCTTTATGTGGGTAACTTGAAGTACCGTCCTCAGGATGACCGAGGTTGTCCGAGGTCGGAGTGTCATGATGAAGTGGAAACTATGGACCACTTCTTGCTTCAGTTCCCCTTTAACATGGAAGTGTACAAAGAGGTGGGTTGGGCTCTAGGTGTTTCTTTCCTGCACTGCATGACTTATGCAGAGTGGGTGTATGGAGCATTCGAAAGCCGCCAGGGTTTTGATTTGGACACCTTGTTCTTAGTCAGTTTAGTGGTCCGATACTACACGTGGAACGCACGGTGCCAGGTATCCCTTCGGCAGAAAGTCCTTCCCGTCCAGGTGGTGGTGCGTGACATCCTTGGTGAGGTTGGGAAGATTCGGGGTCTGGAGAAAGACAGGTGGCAGTGAAAGGCCTGGATGGAGGCGTGGAGGAACATCAGGCCTGTCTCTGCTGCCTGTTGATCTCGGGTGGTGGGGTCTGCCCCTATTTTCTTCTCCTTTCACCCCCCCTAGATTTTGTAGCTGTGGATCATTTTTGATGGAAGGCTGCAGGCGCTGAAGATCTGGTTTCTTAGTCTTCTTCATGGGTATGTATTCTTTTTCTGATGTAGTGTGTTTGGGTCATAAAGGCCCCTGAAGCAGTAGAATGGAAATTTGTTTATTTCTTGCTACGTTTATTGGCCATAAAGGCCTATCTACTGTGTGTTTTTTATGTTTATTTTTATGCTTGCTGTTTCCTGGACATAAAGGCCTGAAGGGAACAGGTATTTATGTTCTTTGTTCCAAGTGATAGACTTTTGTGTTGTAGGCCATTAAGGACTCTTTTTTTTTCCAGATATGGACTCTTATGTTTAGGCCATGAAAGGCCTTGGACTGCCTTATTAAGGGCCGTGAAGGCCGTGTCTGTTATGTTGAGGTTTTTCTTTTCAGGAAATTCCCGGACTTGAGTTTGTGCATGAAGGAAAGGCTTATGTTTATATTTTTTTATTTATATTTATATATTTTGTAAAAAAATTGGATTGCTGGTTTGTATGACTTTAATACAAATAAAAAAATTTCCTCTCCTGACGGGTGTGGTCGCAAGTTGGAGAGCTCTGCTGAGCTCCAGGAAGGCCTGAAAAGCCGGGGGCTTGATTGTCCCAGCCAGCCCAGGGAGGATGTCTGCTCCGGGGCCTGGCCCTGCAGGAGGAAGGCCCACTGAGGGGCCTAGTACCGGTCCTGATCTCTCCACCATTGAGGACCTGGGAACAGCCCCAAAGAAGGGGGAAGGTTACAGCAAGTACCGTGACCGTGTGGCGGCCCGTATCTGTACGGTTGATAAGCGGAGGCAAAGCTAGTTAAGCTTAACTTGGAGTTGAAAAAGCTCCGCAGTTCCTATGATCGGGTATGGAGCTCGAAGCGTCAGAATATAAAGCCGGGCCTGGAGGCCCTTGAGCAAAGGGTATACCTGCAAGGGAAGTATGTTGCAGCTCTAAAGAAAAAAAGGGGCGTGTTGCGGGAGAAATACTCTGATAGCCGTTTTAAGACTGCCAGGAGTAGGCGCGTGGTGGCAGCAAGAGGCACGGTGGGCGTGGGATTCTCGGTGGAGGAATTGTCCGATGCACCGATGGCAGAGGGAGAGAAGGAGCAGAGGCCAGTTGAGCCCGCTGCTGAAGACCAGAAAATGGCACCGGTAGTTATGGAAGACGCCGAGAACGCAGATGGGTTGGGTTCCCTCCCCCCTGGGCAGCAGAGCAGGGATTGGGGCTCTCATGTGGAGGAGGCAGAGTCGGCAGGAGAACTGCCCTTTGTACAGGAAGTGGAATCCGGGTTACATGGAGACCGCTTCCGGTTCACTTCTGAAGAATTGTGTGTTGATATGGAAGATGACATGGTGCCCCGAAAGCCTGCACAGCCAGTGGTGAAAGAGAGGGCAGTCTTTCTTAAACTGCAAACAATCCCGTGATCGCTGGAAAGCAGCCTGCTGGCGGAGGCCGGCGGACGGGTGGTTGGAGATGCCCAACAGGACTCTGTGATGCCGGGAGGAGGCGGGGTCATGGTGGATGGTAATATGGTAGCGGCTGTGTCAGTCAAGCAGGCTTCTGCGGAAGCCCAGGGGGTGGTTGATGTGGCTCCTGTTGTCTCTAAGGGTTCTGTTCCTGCTGATTCCACCCCGTCAGGGGCTGAGTCTGCCCTTAGTGGGGTCCCTGTTCCGGAGGTCCCGTTAGATCCAGTGTCTGCTTGCCTAGTCCCGCAGAATCCCCTGTCTGCTAAGCCTAGTCCTTTGGCCCAGGTTCCCCCGGTTGTTGCCCAGCAGGGGTCCCGCCCACAGGGCTCGGGCCCTCAGGCTCAGGCGCTCCCTGGTTCTGTTCCCCCAGGTCCACCCCCTCAGGGTCTGGTTGCCCCCACTGTGGTCCCGTCTTTTTCCAGCCCTCCTGCAGTGGGTGCCCCGACACCAGCACCCGCCTTAAGTTATTCGGCGGTAGTAAGGGGTGGGCATGAGCAGGCTAGGCCCATCCAGTCCCGGGTGGGTAACTTGCAGACCTCAGCAATTAGGAGAAATGTTGTGCAGTTAAAGTGGACCGGGGAAGGCTCCCCTCTAACCAGGAAGGAGGTAATTGATCGGGTGCTGGATATGGGGTTTAGGGCGACAGACATCTTCGCCTTTATTGCCCCGGTGGGGACCGGGGAATATGATATCTCTTTCATGAAGCCTGAGTTGTTAGACCTATTTTGGCAGAAATATGAAGCCACTTACTTCACAAGTCCTAGGTGGGTGGGACTGACTCCTAAGCTAATCTCCCGTCAGACGCTGATAAAGGAAGTTACCATACTTGTGAGGAACGAGTCTATTCCAGCATCTGTTATTGTGGTGTGGCTGGGGAGATATGAGGAGGCGATGGGGGCCCTGAGTAAAATAGTGGATGAGAGGGGAATATGGTCAGGTGGGTGGACAACTACTGTCCGCCTAAGGGTGGATGGTAACATATTACAACATATTCCGTCATCAGCCTTCCTAGGGAGGGACCGGCTGATCATCCTTTTATGCTGGTCAGCGACGGGTATGTTACCGGTGCGGTGGCAAGGGACACTTTGCTGCCACATGCCCTGTGATCCGCTGCTCCCT
This sequence comes from Staurois parvus, assembly GCF_062004578.1. Lineage (NCBI taxonomy): Eukaryota > Metazoa > Chordata > Amphibia > Anura > Ranidae > Staurois > Staurois parvus. The sequence goes on along the minus strand of NW_028318199.1, from coordinate 5,696,493 downwards.
ATGCCAGGAGATTGGGCACCTGGCTAGGGACTGCAACATTATCAGATGTAATCTGTGTGGCGTGGTTGGGCATTCATACAGCCAGTGTCCTGAGGCCCTCTGCAACCTCTCTGATAGGGAGTTGGCAGTGGAGTTGAATAGAATGGAGGTGGTGGCAGAAAAAGTCACCTTGGCCTCAGCAGCATCTGCAGTGAGGGTGGAGGAGGGCCGGCTTGGCCCCACTGTCCCCGTTCCCCCGGTTAAGCCCCCTCCTATTAAGTCTGTTCCCGTTGAGTCTCAGGTGGGCTCCCCAGTTGTTCCAGTCTTTCCTCAGAGGAAAGGGGGCAAGGTGGCAAAGGCAGCCAAAGGGGCTGGGGTGGTAGATTTAAATTCTGGAAGGTCCTCTGTGCCAGCTTCCCCGGTTGTTCTCCCGCTATGGCGGAGTAAAGTGTCCGCCAAGAAACCTCAGGGGTCCCAGGGTCAGGTTCAGGGCGGGCAGGATGGGACTCAGGAGGGGGGAAGGGTGGTCGGTGGTAGGAGGGAGACGCAACAGAGCCTGTGCTCTCTCTGGCAGGGTCCGTTTCTTCTCTAGAGGTGGAGGGACCGGCCTTGGGTAACATGTTTGGGGCTCTGTCAGGGGAGGAGGAGGAGTCAGGTGTCTCTCCTTCCCCGATGGAGGATGAGGAGGCAGGAGGGACCCAAAAGAGACCTGGGGACTCTCCAAAAAAAGCTAAGAAGAAGGCTAAGAAACGCCTTTCTCAATTACCTTAATGGCTGTTCCCGATCCGTTAAAGGTGGCAACGGTTAATGTTGCCAGCCTAAAATCTGTAAGCGCTAGAAGTACGGCTTTATTTTTGCTCAGTGATATTGGTGCTGATGTTTTATTTTTGCAGGAGACCAGGCTGGGCAGCCTTCCTGACATACATCTAGCAAAAAGGGAGTCAAGGTGTGGTCCCTCCTACTGGTCTCTTGCGGCCGAGCCTTACAGCGGAGTTGCGGTCCTTTTTACCAGCATGGTAACTTGCCGGCGGGTCATTGAGGTGGAGATCAGAAGATGCATGGTCCTTGACGTCCTTTTGAAGGGGCACGAGTTGAGGCTGATTAATATCTATGGGCCTTAGACTAAATGGGATAGGAAGTGCCTCTTTAAAAAGATTAAACCTTTTCTTTTTACGTCCCGACAGGTTGTCTTTGGAGGTTATTTCAACGCCATCATTAGGCCTAAGGACAGGAAAGGCTTCAAGGACAGGTTGGGCTATGATAGCGTTTTTTTAAATGCGATCGTCAGGGAAGCAGGTCTAGTGGACGCCTTAGTTAAGTGCAGCCCGGACAGCACGGGGTTCACATTTAGGAGAGGCAGAAGTGAGAGTAGGATAGACCGGTTTTTTTTGAAGGAGGACTCTGCCTGCTTGGCACCTGGGTGTCAGGTGGTGGCGTTTTCTGACCACCTTTTGCTTACTATGTCTTTGAACATCTCGGATGCTCCACTGAAGGGGAGGGGTGTCTGGAGATTGAATTAGTCTCTGCTGGACGACGAGGATGTGAGACGATCCTTCGAGGACTTTTTACAGGCTCAGGAGACCGTCCTGAATTTTTGTGACAGTAAGTCAGAATGGTGGGAGCTCACCAAGGTGCGGATTGGTGGGTTTTTTAAGGCCCTAGGTAAGCGTAATCAATTTAATAGATATATTGCCTACCAGCGGTTAAGGAGGAAACTCGATCGTCTTGTCTCTGAGGGCGGAGATTCTGGGGCAATCTCGGAGGTCAGCTTCTCCTTAGGAAACATCAGTATGATCGGCATGCCTCCTTGGTTCTGGAGAGGGACTACGGGAAGTACCACTTGCCCGACCCTTACCAGAACTGCAAGCATGGTGTAGCGATTAAGATGGCCTTAGGCTTGAGAGACAGTACGGGATCTCTGATGAAATCCAGATCGGGGATCTTTGAAGTCTCGAGGTCCTTTTTATAAGGATCTGCTTGGGAAGAAGCATCTTGACTGAGCAAGGATGTTGGGTTTCTTGGATTCTACACCAGGTCTGGGGAGTGACATTCCGCTTCCGAGTTTGACAGGCGGGATTACAGTGGCAGAGGTGGTCAAAGCCATAGAGAGTCTGGCCCCTAAAAAGACGCCTGGGCCGGACAGGTTGACAGCAGAATTTGAGGGTGGAGATTCTGAGGCAATCTTGGAGGTCAAGCTTCTCCTTAGGAAACATCAGTATGATCGGCATGCCTCCTTGGTTCTGGAGAGGGACTACGGGAAGTACCATTCAGCCGACCCTTACCAGAACTGCAAGCAAGGTGTAGCGGTTAAGACAACCACTGGTCTGAAGGACAGTACGGGTTCCCTGATAAAATCCAGGGCAGGGATCCTGGAGGTCTCGAGAGCTTTCTTTGCGGATCTTTTAGGGGAGAAGCACCTCGACCAGGCTAAGATGTCGAACTTCCTGGAATCTACTCCAGGTCTTGAAAATAATGTTCTGCTAACGAGTTGGACAGGGGAGATTACTGTTGAAGAGGTGACCAAAGCCATTGACCGTCTGGCTATTAAGAAAACTCCTGGGCCGGACGGCTTGACAGCCAAGTTTTTTAAAACCTTTAAATCTTGCTTGGCACCTTGTCTTGTGGAGGTGTTTAACAGCTGTCTTGATGAGGGTTCGCTCCCTCCCTCTATGAGAGTCTTGGCGGTAATACTTGTGTCAAAAGGGAAGGACCCTTCGACTATTGAGAACTGGTGCCCCATTAGCCTTCTCAACATCGATAGGAAGATTCTGGCCAAGATTCTTTTCTGGCGTTTGTCGTCAGTGGCAGACGGGTTGCTTTCCCGGCATCAGCACTGTTCGGTTCAGGGCAGAAGTACGTTCTCAGCGGTGTTAGCTGTCCAGGAGGTCCTGGAGCGCTGCAGGGTTGATGGTAGTGGGAGGTATTTGCTGACCCTGGATCAGGCCAAGGCCTTTGATCGGGTAGATCATGAGTACCTCTGGCGTCTCCTTGACCGTTATGGTCTGGAAGGGAGGTTTATTGGCTGGTTAGAAACCTTATACAAAGGAGCAGAAAGCTTCATGCTGATAAATGGTTGGGTTGGGCAGCCTTTCAGGGTTGGCTCGGGGGTGCGTCAGGAGTGTCCGCTGAGCCCTTTGATTTACGCATTTGCCATCGACCCCTTCGTCAGAAGGCTAGATGATGGGGCTTTGGCGGGGGTGCCGGTGGGAACAACTGGCGAGTCACCTTTTGAGGGTTGTAGCCTATGCTGATGATGTTTCTGTGTTCATCTCCAGGGCAGAAGAGGCGGAGGTGGTGGTCTCAGAGATGGGGCAATATGCGGAGGCGTCGGGTTCCAAGATTAACCATGACAAGTGCGAAGTTTTCTGGATGGGTGGGGAGGGTGAGAACTTCTCACTCCCGGATACCTTCCCGGAGCCCCAGTCTAAGATCAAAGTGCTAGGCATTACATTTGACCCTGGCGATTACGCCAAAGCAAATTGGGAGTCCAGACTGTTAGATGCCGAGGTCAAGGTGAAGTGCTGGAAGGGGTGGCGGCTCTCCTTGAGGGGGAAAGGGTCGATTTGATAAAGAACTGTCTGATTCCAGTCTTTTTGTATGTTAGCTATATCTGCCTCTTGCCGGAATCTGAGGGTCTACAGCTGTTTCTTCCAACTGTTGTGGGGGAACAGGCTGGACCTCGTGAAGCGGAATGTTACATACCTTTCCAGGCGGGAGGGTGGCTTAGGAATGGTCAACCCGGTGGTTTTCTTCTCCGTTATGTTCCTGAAACATAACTTTGGTAAAATGCTGAGTGAGGAGCCGCCTGGATGGGTAGGTTTTTTTCAGATGTAGTTTAGACCCTTTCTTGGCAGCTGGGAGAGTGGTGGGCCAGTGAGAAGCCTGAGAGTCAAGCATGGTAAGCTCCCGGCTTATGTCACCCCGAGCTTGAAAATTCTGCGGCGGTGGTGTGTGATGGCGGAGGAGGTCAGATCGCTTCCTGGGAAGTCTCTCAGGGAGAGGGTTGTGGCCACTGCCTTCCATGCACTGCTGGCCTTGAAGGATTGCCCAGGCCATAGTCTGCGGGAGGGCTTAAAGTTGATAAACATGGAAAGGATTCCCTTGAAGTTTAGGGACCAGGCCTGGCTCACATTTCATGGCAGACTATATGTGAGGGGGAACCTGAAGTACCGCTCCATGGACGACCGTGGTTGTCCGAGAGTGGAGTGTGGGGGTGAGGTGGAGTCTATGGACCACTTCTTACTTCGGTGCCCCTTTAATATAGAGGTGTTCAAACAGGTGGGGAGGGCTCTTGACATCCCTTTTCTGCACCGCATGACTTATGCAGGGTGGGTATATGGGGCTTTCGAAAGACGTGCAGGCTATGATTTGAGCACTCTTTTTCTAGTCTGTTTAGTGGTCCGTTATTTCACCTGGAATGCACGGTGTCAGGTTTCCCTTCGGCAGAAAGTCCTACCTGTCGTGGTGGTGGTGAATGACATTCTGGGTGAGGTTGGGAAAGTTCGGGTTCTTGAGAAAGACAGGTTGCAGCGTAAGGCCTGGATGGAGGCATGGAGGAACATCAGGCCTGGGCTTGTGACCTGTTGATCTCTGGGTGCGGAAGCTGTCCTTGTTTCCTTCTGTGTTTTCACTCCATTATTTTTTTCTGGGAGAAGTTTGAAAAAGGATTACAGGCATCTGAAGGGCTATGTTTCTTAGCCTTACGAGTTTTGTGACATTGTGTGTATTGTTGTAGTATGTAGAGTGTTGTCACGTGGATAATGATTTCCTGTTTTTGGCCAGTTGGCCTATCATATTTTCAGGCAGAATTTTGATGGACATTTTGGCCTCTAAGGCTCATGAAGGACTCTTTATGTGGCAACCTGGCAAGGGTTTATTTTTTGTTCATTACAGTGTACATATTTTGCTGATGTTTTTACTTTTGTATATAATGTTTTGGATTGCGAGACATTTTAAATAAAAATCTCCTTTCCTGATGGGTGTGGTCACAAGTTGGAGAGCTCTGCTGAGTTCCACGAAGGCCTGAAAAGCTGGGGGCTTCATTGCCCCAGCCAGTCCAGGGAGGATATCGGCTCCTAGGATTGACCCTGCTGGAGGTAGGCCCCCTGAGGGGCCCAGTACCGGTCTGGATCCTTCCACCATCGAGGACCTGGGAACGGCCCCAAAGATGGGGGAGAGCTACGGGGAATATAGAGACCGTATGGATGTGCGAGTGAAGACCGTTGAGGAGGAAGAGGCTAAGCTGACCAAGTTAAGCATGGAGCTTAAAACTCCGGTCAAGTTATGACAGACTCTGGAGCACCAAACGGCAATCTATGAAGCCGGGTCTGGAGGCCTTGGAATGGAAGGTCTCGCAACAAAGTATGTGGCAGCCCTCAAAAAAAAGAGTGGTGTACTAAAGGAAAAGTTTGGGAATGACAGCCGCTTCAGAGCGGCAAGGAGCAGCTGCATGGTGGCGGCGAGAGGCCCCGTGGGTGAAGCCTCTTCCATGGAGGAACTATTGGAAGAGCCGGTAATGAGAGGTGAGCCGGTGCAGGGACTGGCTGAGCCCGCTGCAACAAATTTGGAAATGGTGCTAGCGGTTATGAAGGACGCCGAGGACTCCGGAAGTTCGGGCTCCATCCCCCAGGGACAGCAAGGAGCGGATTGGGGCACCCGAGTGGAGGAGGAGGAGGCAGCTGTTGGATTGAGCTTCGTGCCAGAGGTGGAGCGGGCGCTCCGTCCGGACCACTTCCGGTTCACGTCAGAGTCTGACACGGAGGTGGAGGAGAAGACGCCAAAGCCGGCGAAGCCAAATGTCAGAGAGAGGGCTGTGTACGTCAAACTCCAGTGGATCTCCAGCTCCCTAGAGAGCAGCCTGATAGAGAAGGCGGGAGAGCCCGCGGCTGAGAAGGACAGGCAGCGGGTACCGGTGATGTCAGTGGGTAATGTACTGTCGGACAGTGAGGACATAATGGACTCAGGTTTACAAGCAGGTGTGCCTGTTGTGCAGAGCTCCGCTGTGGAGCAAGAGAAGGGTGCCTCGGCCCTCCCCCCTGTCAGTCCGGTTTCGGTCCCGCTAGGCCCCGCCCCCTGAGGAAGTGTTGTTGCCAGAGGTGGTGGGTACCGCTCCACTGGGCCCCCCTTCCCAGGGTCCCGCCTACCGGAGTGTTGTCTCTGGCGGTCCGGGCCCCCTGGGTAGTGCTTTAGTGGCTGGGCAAATTTCCCCTTTACTGGATTCCTCCTCTCAAGGTCTCGCTCCCTTGGGCGCAGACCCCGTGCACCCGCCCCATTGGGTACTAGTTCTGCTGGTCCCGCCCCTTGGAGTGTTAATGCAGCACCTGTGGGTTCCCCCATGGAGGGTCCCCTTCCCCCAGGGATAATGTCCGCGGCTATGTTGGGTCCTTCCCCATCGGGCCCCCCTTTGCAGAGTGCCGCCCCCCTGGATACTGCCCTGGTGGGTCCCACCCCCCTGGGTGCTGGTGTAGGTGCTGTGATGGTGCAGGGTCATGCTCCTCAGGTTTCAGCCTCTGTCCTCCCTGGTCCAGTCTCTTCGGCTGCAGGTGTTAAGCCAGTTTTGAATTATTCAGCAGCAGTAAGAGTTGGGCAGGGGCCAGTGAGGTCATTTCTGGCGCGGGCAGGCAATCTGCCCACTTCAACAGTAAGGAGAAATGTGGTACAGTTGAAATGGTCAGGGGAGGGGCCCTCTTTGAGTAGAAAGGAAGTGATCGATCTTGGAGATGGGCTTCAAGGCAGCTGATATTTTTGCTTTTATAGCCCCAGTGGGGACTGGGGAATATGATGTCTCATTTGTGAGGCCAGAACAACTCGACTTATTCTGGCAATGTTATGAGGCTACCTATGTTCATAGTCCCAGGTGGGTGGGGTTGTCCCCCAAGCTGATATCGCGGCAAAATGTAATAAAAAAAGTAACCATTCTTGTGCGGAATGAGCCCATCCCACCGTCAGACATTGTAGTATGGTTGGGGAGGTTTGGGGACGTCCTAGGGGCCCTCAGCAAGGTGGTTGATGAGAGGGGGATTTGGACAGGAGGATGGACAACAACCGTCTGCTTGAGAGTGGAGGGCAATGTGCTGTACCACATTCCCTCGTCTGCCTTCTTAGGGAGGGATAAAATTGTCATATTCTATGCTGGTCAGCCCCGGGTGTGCCACAGGTGTGCAAAGGGGCACTTTGCAGCCACATTTCCGGTAATAAAATGCTCTCTTTGTCAAGAGATTTGTCACTTGGCAAGAGATTGCAATGTTGTAAGATGTAACCTCTGTGGGGTCTTAGGACACACGTATAACCAGTGCCTGGAGGCACTCTGCAACCTCCCAGTGGCAGAGATTGCTGCAGAACTAGACAGGATGGATGCCGAGGAGGTGGAGGTCGCAGCGGAAAGGGCCAAGTCGGTCTCTGTAGCAGCCTTGGTGGAGGTAGGAGTTGCCTCCATCGTCCCTCCTGTTGCAGTCTCCCCAGTTGTGCCCACCCCAGCTAGTATCCCGGTAGTTCTTCCTGTTGAGTCTGTCCCCCCTCCCAGTAAGGGGAAAAAACTGGCAGAGGCTGCCAAAGGGGCAGGGGTGGTGGTTGGGAAATCTAGGCCGTCGGTGCCCATTCCCCCTGTCCTTCTCCGGTTGAAGCGGGAAAAACTTAGTAGGGAATCTCATGGGTCCCAGGGCCCTGTTCAGGGCGAGCAGGGTGGGGTTCAGGTGAAGGAGGGGTGGTCGGTGGTGGGGAGTCGCAACAAGCCGGTCCTCTCGCCTGCAGGGTCTGTCTCCTCTTTAGAGGTGGGAGACTTGGCCCTCGACAACATGTTTGGGCCTCTGTCGGGGAGGAGGAGGTGTCTGAGGATCCTGTCTCCCCGATGGAGGATGAGGAGGTAGGGGGTTCTCTCAAGAGGTCAGGGAACCCTTCTAAAAAGGTCAAGAAAAGGGTTAAGAAACGCCACTCTCAATTGTCTTAATGGCAGTTCCCACTCCGATAAAAGGTGGCAACTATTAATGTTGCCAGCCTAAAATCTGTAAGTGCTAGAGAGTCAGCCATATTTTTGATCAGCGGTATTGATGCTGATGTTTTGTTTTTGCAGGAGACCAGGTTGCCCAGCTTGGCTGACATACATCTGGCCAAGCAGGAGTGGAGGCGTGGGCCTTCTTAGTGGTCTCTTGCGGCTGAGCCTTACAGCAGAGTTGCGGTGCTTTTTACTGGTATGGTAACGTGTCGGCGGATCATTGAGGTGAAGATTGGACGATGTCTGATCCTAGATGTCCTTGTGAAGGGGCAGGAACTGCACCTAATTAACATTTATGGACCACAGTCCAATTGGGACAGGAAATGCCTCTTCACAAAGATCAAGCCTTTCCTTTTTACTGGTGGTCTTTGGAGGTGATTTTAACACCATAACTAGGCCCAAGGACAGGAGGGGCTCCAATGACAGACTGGGATATGATAGCGTTTTTTGAATGCTATAGTCAGGGAAGCAGGTCTGGTGGACGCCTTGGTTCAGTGCAGCCCAGACAGCACGGGTTTCACGTTTAGGAGAGGTAATAGAGTAGGATAGACAGGTTTTTTTTGAAGGAGGACTCTGCCTTCTGGGCACCTGAGTGTCGGGCGGTGGAGTTTTCTGATCACCTTATGATTACTGTGACTTTGAATGTTTCAGACACGCCGCTGAGAGGGAAGGGCATCTGGAGGTTGAATTTGGCTCTGCTGGAAGACGAGGAGGTGAGAGAATATTTTGAGGAGTTCTTTCAGGCCCAGGAGACCGTGCTGGATTTCTGCAACAGTAAGTCGGAGTGGTGGGAGCTTACTAAGGTGCGGATTTGCAGGTTTTTCAAGGCCATAGGAAAAAGAAAGCAATTTAATAAGTACATCGCCTACCAACGGTTGCGGAGGAAGCTCAACCGCCTTGTTTCTAGCGGTGGAGATTCTGGGGCAATCTCGGAGGTCAAGCTTCTCCTCAGGGAGTACCAGTATGACCGGCGTGCCTCTTTGGTTATGGAGAGGGATTATGGGAAGTACCACTCGTCCGACTCTTTTCAGAACTGCAATTGGTGCAGCGAATAAGACGGTCTCTGCCCTGAGGGATAGTAGGGGGTCTCTGACGAGATCCAGATCAGGGATTCTGGAAGTCTCTAGGTCCATTTATGTGGACTTGCTGAGTGAGAAGCACCTCGACCGGACAAGGATGTTGAGCTTTTTGGAGTCTACACTGGGTCTGGAAGGTAATGTCTCGCCTGCAGGTTTGACTGGGGAAATTACTGCAAAAGAGGTGATCAAAGCCATTGACAGTCGGGCCATTAAAAAGACTCCTGGGCCAGATGGTTTGACAGCTGAGTTTTTTAAGACCTTTAAGTCCAGCTTGGCGCCTCGCCTTGCGGAGGTCTACAACTGCTGTCTGGGTGAGGGGTCCCTCCCTCCCACCATGAGGCAGTCTGCAGTGATTTTCCTGTCAAAGGGTAAGGATCCTTCGGCTATTGAGAACTGGCTACCCATTAGCCTTCTCAATGTCAATAGAAAGGTTCTGGCTAAGATCTTGTTCTGGCGCTCTTCGTCGGTGGCAGACTTCTTGCTTTCTCGTCAGCAGCATTGCTCGGTTCAGGGCAGAAGTACCTTCACAGCAGTGTTGGCTGTCCAGGAGGCTCTGGAACGGTGTAAGGCTGAGGGATGGGGAAAGTTTCTGCTGACTGTGGACCAGGCAAAGGCCTTTTACCAAGTTAACCATGAGTACCTCTGACATCTCCTGAACCTGTACGGTTTGGAGGGGAGGTTCATTGGCTGGCTGAAGACGTTATACAGGGAGGCTGAGAGCTTCATTTTGGTGAATGGTTGGGTTGGGCGGCCTTTTGGGGTTGGATCGGGGGTGTGCCAGGGGTGCCTGCTGAGCCCTCTGCTCTACGCTTTCACTATCGACCCCTTTCCTCAGGAGTTAGATGGTGGGGCGTTGGGTGGAGTGCCGGTGGGTGCTACTGGGGATCCGCCCCTGAGGGTCGTCTCCTATGCTGATGATGTTTCTGTTTTCATCTCTGGGACCGGGGAGGCGCAGGAGGTGGTCTCGGTGATGGATCAGTATGCCGAGGCATCTGGCTCCGAGGTCAATCAGGACAAATGTGAAGTTCTCTGGATGGGTGGGGAGGGTGAGAGCTTCTCACTTCTGGACACCTTCCCAGTGCCTCAGCAGTGTGTGAAAATTTTAGGCATCAATTTCGGCCCTGCTGATTACAGCAAGTCAAATTGGGAGGCCAAGCTGTCCGATGCTGAGGTCAAGGTGAGATGCTGGAAGGGGTGGCGGCTCTCCTTGAGGGAAAGGGTTGACCTGATCAAGACTTTCCTGGTCCCTGTGTTTTTGTATGTCAGTTTTGTTTGCCTCTTGCCAGAGTCGCTCTATATGAGGATTTACAGCTGTTTCTTCCAGATGTTATGGGGGAACAGGCTGAACCTTGTCAGGCGGGATGTAACCTACTCATCCAGGCGGGAGGGTGGCCTAGGTATGGTCAACCCGATAGTTTTCTTCTCTCTGATGTTCTTGAAACATAATGTTGGTAACATGCTGGAAGAGAGACAACCTGCATGGGTAGGGCTGTTTCGGACTTCGTTTAGACTCTTTCTGAGCGGTTGGGAGAGTGGCAGGCCAGCGAGAAGCCTGCAGGTCAAGCACGGTAAGCTTCTGGCTTATGTGGCCCCGTGCCTGAAGTTACTCAGGCGGTGGCATGTGACGGTGAAGGAGATCAGATCCCTCCCTAGGAGGCTCCTGGGTAGAGGATTGTGTCAACTGCTTTCCATGCGCCGCCTGGGTTTTGATTTGGACACCTTGTTTTTAGTCAGCTTAGTGGTCCGTTATTACACGTGGGATGCACGGTGCCAGGTTTCAATTTGGCAAAAAGTCCTCCCCATCTAGGAGGTGGTGTGTGGCATCCTTGGTGAGGTTGGGCAGATTCGGGGCCTTGAGAGGGGCAGGTGGCGGCGAAAGGTTTGGATGGAGGCGTGGAGGAACATCAGGCCTGTAGCTGCTGTCTGCTGATCTCGGGTGGTGGCATCTGTCCCTGATTTCCTCCTTTTCACTCCCCTAGATTTTGCTGGTTTGGATCCTTTTGATGGAAGGCTGCAGATGCTGAAGGTTTAAGTTCTTTAGTCCTTTTCTTGAGAATGTAATTGTTTGTTTATTTTGTGTGGCCGGGAATGGCCTAGTTATTAAGGTTTAGTATGTTAAAGCCATAAAGGCTGCTTGAAGCAGTGGAATGGAAATTGACTGTATTTTCCTTTTTGTCTCGGGCCGAAAAGGCCTCCTATAAGGATAGTTTTTTTTTTTTTTTTACCCTGTTAGTGTGGGTTTGTTATATACCTGGAGCGTCAGGTTTGCTGCTCCTTTCTATTGGCCATATAAAAATATGCTGTTTCTATCCTTTTTTTTGCAGGAAATGGACTTTTCAGTTCGGAGCCGTGGAAGGCTATGAGTGTTTTCTTTCTATGGGTTTTCTTTTCCAGGGAGTTCTGGACTTTTTTCTTGTTTATGGACTTAGGTGACGTTTATACCTATCTATTTATATGTTTTTGTAATTTTATAGAAAACATTTTTGTTTGCTGTTATGTATGACCACAATACTATAAAATATTTCCATTCCTGTGAGAGGTTGTGCTGGACTTTGCTCTGCTGAGCTCCAGGAAGGGCCAAGAAACCTGGGGCTAAAGTGCCCTGCTCAAGCCCAGGGAGGATGGCGGATCCTGGGCCTGAGTCCAGCGGTGGGAGACCCCCAGAAGGGCCTAGTAACGGTCCTGGCTTCCCATCTGTAGAGGACCTGGAAACAGCCCCAAAGAAGGGGGAAGGAAACACGGAGTATAGAGACCGGGTGGCTGCCCGGATAAAGACCGTGGAGAAAGAGGAGGCCAAGCTGGCTAAGTTGAACATGGAGCTCAAGAAGATGTGCACCAGTTACGGTCGGGTCTGGAGCTCAAAAAGACAGGCCATGAAGCCTGGTTTGGAGGCCTTGGAGCAACGTGTCTCTCTCCAAGGGAAGTATGTGGCAGCCCTCAAGAAAAAGAGCGGAGTCTTGAGGGAGAAATATACAAACGATAGCTGCTTCAAAGCGGCTAGGAGCAAGTCTGTAGCGGCTGCAAGAGGCCCTGTGGACGAGGTCTCCTCCATGGAGGAGCTGTCGGATGCATCGGTGATGGGAGGTGAGCCGGTGCAGGGGCTGGCTGAGCCTGCTGCATCAATTTCGGAAGTGGTGCCGGCCAATATGGAGAACGCCGAGGCCACGTGTGAGTCAAGCTCCCTCCTCCTCGGGCAGCAGAGCGCGGATTGGGGAACTCAAGTGGAGGAGGCAGAGACCACGGAAAAGCTCAGCTTCGTCCAGGAAATGGAGCCGGCGTTGAGAAGTGACCACTTCCGGTTCACTTCCGAGGATTCTGGAAGTGATGAAGAGAATATGCCGCGTAAGCTGGCTAAGCCGGTGAAGAAGGACCGGGTGGTCTTTGTCCAACTGAAGAGGATCCCCAGCTCCCTGGGGAGCTCCGTGTTAGTAAAGGATGGCGTGCTGATGGCCAAAGGTGTGCTGCAGGACTCTGCAAAGTCTGGCGGTGACACGCCAATGGACGTCCCTGCTGGTAATATGCCTGGGGCTGTACCTATAGTGCAGGCTCCTCCTGCAGTGCAGGGATTGGGTGGTCTGGGTTCCTCTGTCCCCCTGGTGCAGGCTCCCATTGGCTCCGCCCCCTTGAAGGCTGTGGAAGGTGTTGGGATTGTGTCTGTCCCATTGGGGTCCCTATCTGGTGGGCTGAGTTCCCAAACCCAAGTCCCTGCGGGCCAGGCACTGCTTAGCTCCGCTGTAATTGTTTCTGAGGTGCAGGTGCGGGTCCCCCAGGGCTCTACTTTGTCCAGTCCCCCTTCTGGTAGTCCGGGTCCCCAGGTTCAGGGGTCTGACCCAGTGGTCCCTGGTCCTCAGGTTCAGGCTCCCTCTGTTGCCCTGGCTGTGGTCTCCCGGGTCCTGCTCCCTCTGTTGGGAGTGCCCCTGCAGTTACACCCGCTTTACCCACTTGAGCTCCAGAGGATTTACCCCCCCTAATGACCAGGCCTCTTTTTGCTACTCAGCACTGCACTAATTCAACTGATAATTGCGCGGTCATGAAATGCTGCACCCAAACGAAATTTTACGTCCTTTTTTTCACACAAACAGAGCTTTCTTTCGGTGGTATTTGATCATCTGTGCGCTTTTTATTTTTCACGCTATAAACAAAAAAAGGCCAAAAATTTTGAAGAAAAACAATATTTTTTACTTTCAGCTATAAAAAATATATAGTAAACTCAAAGTTTGTTATAAATTTAGGCCAAAATGTATTCTGCTACATGTTTTTGGTAAAAAAAATCCCAATGAGTGTATATTGATTGCTTTGTGTGGAAGTTATAGCGTCTACAAACTATGGTATAAATACTGCAATTTACGCCATTTTTCTGCTATACAGCACTGCGCTAGTTTAACGGACAATTGCGCGGTCATGCAATACGGTACATAAATGAAATTTACATCCTTTTTTTCCCCACAAATTGAGCTTTCTTTTGGTGGTATTTGATTGCCTGTGCGGTTTTTATTTTTTGCGCTTTAAAAAAAAAGTCTGACAATTTTGAGGAAAAAAAAACAATATTTTGGACTTTTTGCTATAAAACATGTCCAGTAAAAAAAAAATATGCAAAAATCAAATTTAGTCATAAATTTCTGCCAAAATGCATTTTGCGACATGTCTTTGCTAAAAAAAAAAAACCCAATACGTGTAAATTAATTGGTTTACGTGAAAGTTATAGCGTTTACAAATGGCGGGAAAGATACTGGGATTTTTAGGGTTTTTTTTTATACTAATAATGGCGGCGATCAGCGAATTATGGCGGCGATCAGTGACTTATGGCAGCGACCAGCGACTTATGGCGGGACTGCGGCGGACATTCTGACATTGGGGGGTACTGACTTGGGGTCACTGACATCCCCAAAAACACTAATACAGTGATCAGTGCAAAAAATAAAAACACTGACACTGTACTAATGGCACTGGGGAGGAAGGGGTTAACTTTATTTTGCAGGGAAGGGTTATCTGTGTGAGGGGGAGTGTTTTACTAGGGGGCGGGGGTGTGTGCTGCACGGGAAACTGCTGATCGAGAGAGAGAAACTCTTCTTTCTCGATCAGCTCGTCCTCGAGCTGTCAGGGAAGTGAAATACAGCACAGCTACTGCGGCTAAGCTGTCTGTCACTGTTTGGCGCCGATCTCCAGGAAACAGCCGGTAAGGACCGGCTGTGACCCGGCAACTGACATCCACGGCGGGACAGATAGGGTGGCAGCGCGCCTCGTGCGCGCCCCCTATCTGTTTACAAAACACACATTTTAAAACGTGGTTTTGCCTGCCCGTGCCGCCCTGCCGCCGTATTTCTACAGGGCGGCAAGTGGTTAAGCTACTTGGCGGTGGTTAGCAGTGGGCAGGGGCCGGTCAGGCCACCGCAAGCTAGGGCAGGCAACCTATTGACTTCTGCTGTCGGCAGAAATGTTGTCCAATTAAAATGGACAGGGGTGGGCCCCTCTTTAGGTCAGAGGGAAGTAATCAATCGTATTCTTGAGATGGGTTATAAAGCAATGGATCTGTTTGCTTTCATTGCCCCAGTAGGTACGGGTGAGTACGACGTGTCTTTTATGCGGCCAGACTTGCTAGATCTTTTTTGGCAAAGGTACGACTCCATCTATGCCCGCAGCCCAAAGTGGGTTGGTCTGTCTGCAAAATTGTTATCTCGCCAGAACGTGGTCAAGAAAATCACGGTTCTGGTGAGAAATGAGTTGATCCCCCCTGCAGATATTGTGATGTGGCTGGGGAGATATGGGGATGTCATGGCACCCCTGAGTAAAATTACGAATGAAAGGGTGATCTGGACAGGTGGGTGGTGGACGACCACCGTCCGCTTGAAGGTGGAGGGGAATGTGCTCCAGCATATTCCTTCCTCTACTTTCCTTGGCAGTGATAGGTTAGTTATTTTCTATCCTGGCCAACCGCGGGTATGTCACCGGTGTGGTGCCAAGGGGCATTTTGCTGCCTCCTATCCAGTAATGCGCTGCTCCTTTTCCCAGGAGAAGGTGCAACTTGTGTGGTTCTGTGGGGCATTCCTATAATTCATGTCCTGAAGCCCTCCGTAACATCTCAGATAGGGAGTTGGTAGCTGAATTAGACAGGCTGGATGCCGAGGATGCGGCGGAGGAGGTAGTGAAGGCCACCCTGCCTTCTGGAGCAGGCCCTGGGGAGGTGGAGGAGGTTTCTGTGGTCCCTGAGGTTGCCCTGGTTGAGTCTACAAACCCAAGTAGGATCCCAGTAGTATCATCCGGGTGTCCATCTCCCTTCAAAAGAAGGGAAAGAAATTGGTGAAGGCAGCCAAAGGGGCTGGGGCGGTGAAAGTTACAGCTGGGCCTTCTGTGTCCGTTCCCCCGGGCCTTCTGTGTCCGTTCCCCCGGTTCTCCTCCCGCTGCGTCGGGATAATGTGCCTGATAAGGTATCCCAGGGATCCCTGGCCCCTGTTCAGGGAGGTCAGGTGGGGGTGCAGGTGGAGGAAGGGTGGTCCACAGTTAAGAAGGGCAATAAGCCTGTCCTTTCCCCAGCGGGGTCGGTCTCCTCATTAGAGGGAGAGGATCTTGTTCTGGGGAACAAGTTTGGGACTCTGGGGAGGAGTCAGGTGATCCTACTTCCCCGATGGAGGATGAGGACGAGGGGGGGGGTCTCTGAAGAGGTCAAGGGACCCTTTCAAGAAAACCAAAAGGAAGGTTAAGAAGCGCCATTCTCAATTATCTTAATGATAGTTCCCACTCCGATAAAGGTGGCAACCATTAATGTTGCCAGCCTAAAATCTGTAAGTGCTTGAGAAACGGCCTTATTTTTTCTAAGCAGTATTGATGCTGATGTTTTATTTTTGCAGGAGACCCGGTTGTGTAGCTTGGCTGACATTCATCTGGGAGTGGAGGCGTGGTCCATCTTTCTGGTCTCTTGCGGCCGAACCTTACAGCGGAGTTGCGGTGCTGTTTACCGGATGGTAACGTGCCGGCGGGTAATTGAGGTGGAGATTGGAAGATGTCTGATCTTGGATGTCCTTGTGAGGGGTCAGGAACTGCGCCAAATTAATATCTATAGACCACAGTCTAAATGGGACAGGAAATGTCTCTTCACAAGGATCAAGACTTTCTTGTTTATATCCCGGCTGGTGGTCTTTGGAGGTGACTTCAATACCATAACTAGGCCTAAGGACAGGAGGGGCTCCAATGACACGCTGGGATACGATAGCGTCTTTTTGAATACAATAGTCAGGGAAGCAGGTTTGGTGGATGCCTTGGTTAAGAGCAACCCAGACAGCACTGGTTTCACGTTTAGGAGAGGTAGCAGTCAGAGTAGGATAGACAGGTTTTTTTAAAGGAGAATTCTGCCTTCTCGGCACCTGAGTGTCGAGCAGTGGATTTCCCTGATCAGCTTATGCTTACTGTGACTTTGAATGTTTCAGACACGCCGCTGAGAGGGAAGGGCAGCTGGAGAATGAATTTGTCTCTACTGGAAGACGAGGAGGTGAGACGATCCTTCGGGGAGTTCTTTCAGGCTCAGGTGACATTGCTGGATTTCTGCAACAGTAAGTCAGAGTAGTGGGAGCTTGTCAAGTTGCGGATTGGCAGGTTTTTCAAGGCCATAGGGAAAAGAAAACAGCTTGATAGCTACAACACCTACCAATGGTTGCAGAGGAAGCTCGACCGCCTTGTCTCTAGCGGTGGAGATTCTGGGGCAATCTCGGAGGCTAAGCTTCTCCTCAGGAAGTTCCAATACAACCGGCGCACCTCTTTGGTCCACAGAGGGATTATGGGAAATATCACTCGCCTGGCCCTTTTCAGAATTGCAAACAGAGCGCAGCAGTTCAGGGTCCCTGGCAAAATCCAGGTCAGGGATTCTGGAGGTATCTAGGTCCTTTTATGAGGACTTACTGAGTGTGAAGAGCCTTGACCGGACAAGGATGTTGAGCTTTTTGGAATCTACACTGGGTTTGGAAGGTAATGTCCCGCCGGCAAGTTTGACAGGGGTAATTACAGCAGAAGACGTGATCAAAGCTATTGACAGTCTGGCCATTAAAAAGACTCCTGAGCCAGATGGTTTGACAGCTGAGTTTTTAAAACTTTTAAGTCCAGCTTGGCACCCCATCTTGTGGAGGTTTAGAACAGCTGTCTGGATGAGGGTTCTCTCCCTCCCTCCATGAGGCGATCTGCAGTAATTCTTTTGTCAAAAGCTAAGGATCCTTCTGCTATTGAGAATTGGCGCCCCATTAGCCTTCTCAATGTCGATAGAAAGGTTCTGGCAAAGATCTTGTTCTGGCGCTTGTCGTCAGTGGCGGACGGTTTGCTTTCACGGCAGCAGCATTGCTCGATCCAGGGCAGGAGTACCTTTACAGCGGTGTTAGCTCTCCGGGAGGCTCTGCAGCGGTGTAAGGCTGAGGGCTGGGGGAAGTACTTGCTGGCAGTGGACCAGGCAAAGGCCTTCGATCGAGTTGATCATGAGTACCTCTGGCACCTCCTGGACCGCTATGGCCTAGAGGGGAGGTTTATTGGCCGGCTTAAGACACTGTATAGAGAGGCTGAACGTTTCATGTTGGTGAATGGCTGGGTTGGGCGGCCTTTTGGGGTTGGATCTGGTGTGCGCCAGGGGTACTCGCTGAGCCCCTTGCTCTATGCCTTCGCCATCGATCCCTTCGTCAGGAAGTTGGATGGTGGGGCGTTGGGCGGGGTGCCGGTGCGTGCTGCTGGGGGTCCCTCTCTGAAGGTCGTTGCTTACGCTGATGACGTTTCTGTCTTCATCTCCGGGACTGAGGAGGCGCAGGAGGTAGTCTCGGTGATGGATCAGTATTCTGAGGCGTCAGGCTCCAAGGTCAACCAGGATAAGTGTGAAATTTTCTGGATGGGTAGGGATGGTGAGAACTTCTCACTCCCGGACACCTTCCTAGTGCCTCAGCGGAGAATAAAAGTCCTAGGCATCCTGCTGATTACAGCAAGTCAAATTGGGAATTGTCTGATGCCAAGGTCAAAGTGAGGTGTTGGAAGGGGTGGCAGCTCTCTTTAAGGGAAAGGGTCGACTTGATTAAGACTTTCCTGGTTCCCATCTTTTTGTATGTCAGCTTTGTCTGTCTTTTGCCAGAATCGCTCTACACGCGGATCTACAGCTGCTTCTTCCAGATGTTATGGGGGAACAGGCTGAACCTTGTCAAGCAGGATGTAACTTACTCATCCAGGAGGGAGGGTGGCCTAGGTATGGTCAACCCGATAGTTTTCTTTTCTCTGATGTTCATGAAACATAACTTTGGTAATATGCTGGCAGAGAGACCGCCTGCATGGGTAGGGCTGTTCCGGATCTGGTTCAGACCCTTTCTGAGTTGTTGGGAGAGTGGTGGGCCAGTGAAAAGCCTGCGGGTCAAGCACGGCAAGCTCCCGGCTTATGTGGCTCTGAGCCTGAAGTTACTCCGGCAGTGGCATGTGATGGCGGAGGTGGTCAGATCTCTCCCTATAAAACTGCTCGGTGAGAGGATTGTGGCAACCGCTTTCCATGCGCCGCTGGCCTTGAAAGATTGCCCAGGCCATATTATGAAGGAGGGTTTGTGCTTAATAAATCTGGAACGGGTCCCTTTGAAATTTAGGGACCAGGCCTGGCTCGCTTTCCATGGTAGGCTCTACATGAGGGGTAACTTGAAGTACCGTCCTCCGGATGACCGTGGTTGTCCGAGGTCGGAGTGTCTGGGTGAAGTGCAGATTATGGACCACTTCTTGCTTCAGTGCCCCTTTAACGTAGAGGTGTATAAAGACGTGGGTGGGGCACTGGGTGTTCCTTTCCTGCACCGCATGTCTTATGCGGAGTGGGTGTATGGAGCATTCGAAAGTCGTCTGGATTTTGATTTAGACACTTTGTTCTTTGTCAGTTTAGTAGTCCGTTGCTACACGTGGAATGCACGGTGTCAGGTCTCCATCCGGCAGAAAGTCCTCCCCATCCAGGTGGTGGCGTGTGGCATTCTTGGTGAGGTTGGGAAGATTCGGGGCCTTGAGAAAGACAGGTGGCGGTGAAAGGCTTGGATGGAGGCGTGGAGGAACATCAGGCCTGTAGCTGCTGCCTGTTGATCTCGGGTGGTGGTATCTGTCCCTATTTTCCCCTTATCACCCCCCTAGATTTTGGAAGTATGTTTCTTTTGATGGAAGGCTGCAGGTACTGAATCTGTGTTCCTTAATCTTCTTTAGGGTATGTATATAATGTTTGTTTGGTTTCTTCTAAGTCAGCAAGCTTAGTTATTGTAAAGCCTTGTATTGTTTGGCCATAAAGGCCATCTGTGGAGGATGGAAATTGTATATAGTTTGTGTCTTGGCCATAAAAGCCTGTTAAAAACAAAAGTAATTTTTTTTCTATTATGCTCTCTGGGCCATAAAGGCCTTGTTTTCCGTGTTTCTTTTCCAGGTATGGACTTATCTGTTGCAGGCCATAAAGGCCTGGTTTTCTGTGGGTTTTTTTTTTCCCCAGGTATGGAATTTTGTGTTGTAGGCCATAAAGGCTTCCTTTTCTTCCAGGACTTTTACATTTTCTGCATGAAGGATGCTTATGTTTATATTTATTTATTCATATTTATCTTTTGTATTTTTTATAAAAATAATGCTGGTTGGTTTGTAAGCACAAATTACAAATAAAATATCTCCTTTCCTGACACACTGACACCAATGATGGGAAACTATTCCTCCTACACTGACACCAATGACGGGGCCCTGTTCCTCCCACCGACACCAACGACGGGGCCCTGTTCCTCCCACCGACACCAACGACGGGGCCCTGTTCCTCCCACCGACACCAACGACGGGGCCCTGTTCCTCCCACCGACACCAACGACGGGGCCCTGTTCCTCCCACACTGACACCAACGACGGGGCTCCATCGTTTGTGTCAGTGGGAGGAACAGTGCTCCATCGTTTGTGTCAGTGGGCGGAGCTCTAATAGGAAGAGGTGGAGCCTAAAGAAGAAGGGTGGAGTTTGCAAATGAAGGGGTAGATCTTAAACAGGAAGGGGTGGGATAATTTTAGATGCGGGGGGGTGCCCGATTTTAGTCTTGCCTAGGGCAGCACAAAACCAAAATACACCACTGGTCGCACTATAAGTCGCTGATCGCTGCCATTACTAGTATAAAAAAAATTCAAAAACAAATTCCAGTATATATACTGCCATTTGTAGACACACTATCTTTCATGTAAACCAATTAATTTACATGTATTGGGATTTTTTTTTAGCAAAGACATATAGCAGAATACATTTTGGCCTAAATTTATGATTTTTTAAATTTTTGTACTGGATGTGTTTTATAGCAAACAGTAAAAAATATTGTTTTTTTTTCAAAATTGTCGGTCTTTTTTTGTTTATAGCGCAAAAAATAAAAACCGTATAGGTGATCAAATACCATCGCAAGAAAGCTCTATTTGTGGGGAAAAAAGAAGATAAATTTCATTTTGCATGACCGCACAATTGTCAGTTAAAGTTATGCAGCACCGTATTGCAAAAAATGGGCTGGTCAGGAAGGGGGTAAATCCTCTCGAGTGGTAGTAAAGTTTGTTTTTTAACCACTTGTCCTCCAAAGGGTTTACCGCCCTTTCTGACCAGGCCATTTTTTGTGATACAGCACTGTGTTACTTTAACTGACAATTGCGCGGGGATGCAACGCTGCACGCAGATTAGGTGGTATTTGATCGCCTGTGTGGTTTTTTTATTTTTTGCGCTATAAACAAAAAAGACCTACAATTTTGAAAAAAAAAAAACCCTAGATTTTTGACTTTTTGCTATTAAACATGGCCAGTAGAAAAACTTACAAAATCTAATTTCATCATAAATTTACAGTAGGCCAAAATATATTCTGCTACATGTCTTAGCTAAAAAAAAAATCCCAATACGTGTAAATTAATTGGTTTACGTTAAAGTTATAGCGACTACAAATAGCGATATATATATATATATATATATATATATATACATATACATATATACTGGATTTTTTCTTACTAGTAATGGCGGCGATCAGCTACTAATAGCGGGACTGTGGGGCGGCATTCTGACACTGGGGGAAACTGACTTGGTGTCACTGACATCCTCAGTGACACCAGCACAGTGATCAATGCTAATAAAAATCACTGACACTGTACTAATGGCAATGGGCAGGAGGGGTTAACGTGGAGTAATCAAAGGGTTAACTGTGTGCTGTTTTACTATGTGGGCTGTGTGTGCTTTACACTGTAAGCACACTGTTTGTATGGCTCTGCTACGCAGTAGCCATACAAAGCAGTGTGCAGGAGCTGATGGGAGAGATCTGTATTGTTTACATACAGGTCTCCCCCCCTTCGGAAGTACTTGGAGATTGCCAGGTGCCAGCCCAGCTGAAGCCGCGAATGGCGTGCAGGTAGGGTGCGTGCCTCCTACCCAGAACTACAAAATCATGTATATATTCGTGATTTTGCACACCTGTGCTGCCCTGTAGCAGTATTTCTTCTATAGGGCGGCGTGGAAGAGGTTAACTTGTACCTACAGGTAAAGCTTACCTGTAGGTGCTGTAAATATCTCCTAAACATACACCATTTAAGAGATATTTACCTGTGTAGAGCACTGGCACATGCACTCTAAAGGAACGGCATTCATGTGCCATTCCTTCAGAACTGTGTGCCGTAAAAAGTGACTCCCACGTGCATGTGCAGGAGTGACGTCATTGCGGCTCAGCCATTCAAGCCACCAGAGCCCGTGAACCTGGAAGAAGAACCAAAAGATGGAAGCCCTGTCAGTGGTGACACCACTGGAGGGCTTTGTTTTAAGGTAAGATTCACATAATGTGCTGCATACTAACACATTATGCCTTTGTCTTGCAGGGGAAAACTTTTTTTTTACTAAAGTTTACTACCACTTGTGGACAGACTCGGCAGCTTCAGCAAGCAGTTCAAAGATGTCAAAAACAGCAGCAGAAATCAGACTCCTGCTGCTGCCATTCACACTGGGACCACATGCCCATATAAATGTAACTTAAGGCTCTATTCACATTTACTCCCATTCCCGTGATTCTGTGTGTCGAGCATAAGGCAGCCCTTTCATTTGAATGAGCTGCCCTATGAGTGCTTGTTGTACCAAAGAAGTTCAGAGACCAAATTTCAGGACGAATGGCACCCAAATGTGAATCTTGCCATGATTCCTTATCACCCAAATCAGCCCTAACTGAACAAGCTGAGGCTAGAAGCTTATTGGTTTGTATACACAGCTAATCCACATTCTGTCCGCTTTAGTTTTAATAAATTCTTCCCTGTGTGCATAGGCCCACAGAAAATAATTAAACTGTGTTCAGGTCTGTGTGGCAGGAACAGACAGAATATGGAGCAGCTGTGCATAGAAATCAGCTTCTAGCTCCAGTTTGGTTACAGTGGTATTAAACTCAAAACTAAAAATGTTATATATCACAGTTTGCCAATAATTTGATGTAGTGGCTGCATTCGTTTTTTTTTAGGCTTTTTCCCTCTGTTTTCACCTGGTGATCTGGCCAGTAGCACTCCTTTTATATTAGAGTGCCCCCACTCCGGATAAGGGAGCACAGGGGCGCCTATGGACAACAGCATTATCAGTCTGGGTGAAAAAGATTGTTAGTGTATCTAAATCTGCTAGTACATCTAACAAATTGAAGCCAAACTCCAACTCACAGTGCAGTTACACAGGCAGTTACAGCAATGTTTTATTTCTTTTGGGATTAGGATTTTTACATAAATAAATAAAAGCTGATCGTTGCAAGCACCCCTGCAAGTGAATGGTTTGTCTCAGGACCCTTAACTGATACATTTGTAGGAACGATTCTTCTGTTGAAATACAACAGACTTATTGGCCAGATCACCAGGGGAAAATAAAAGAATAAAAGCCTAAAAAAGAAAACTATTACAGATATCAAATCTAAGAATTGGTAAACTGTTATATAATAAATGGTTGCTTTTGGGTTTAATACCATTTTAACCACTTTTCCTCTCACATCCATTCATTCTCTATGGACCATAGCAATTTTTAAATTTCTGCTGTGGACCTGTTTATTCAGCAATTACTTTGTCATTTAGATAACAAGGTAACACATATATATTGTTTTTAAGGACAAACAATGCTTTTTATGTAATTATTGTCTTGCAGCAATTATTTATTTTTCACAATCTTTAGACAATTAAACGTAACAAAACTAAACTAAAACACACTTTCTTTTTTTGTATTTCAATGGTTTTTATTAATTTTAAACAGTATAAAACAGAGGCAACAAAACACACCCACGCAGGGGCTATCAATTGCACCAATAAAAAAGGCATAATAGAGCAGACAACGCTCTAATTCCAATAAGGCAAAACGTATGCCCACGCAGGGGCTATCAATGGCACATAGGTTACAATAACATCAGTAAGACTCTGACTATTGCAACTAAAGACAGTTGTCCACTGTCACATCAAAACAAACAGAAAAGGAGAGAAGAAGAGCAGAGAAGAAAGGGAAAAAAAACAAAAAACAAAAAAAAACAAAGAGCAGGGGTCCACGAGCGCCAATACCAAACTCCATTACCTCCCCACACTGGCCGGGGGGAGCGTGGGAAAGGCGTATTGCAACCACGGCTCCCATACTTTCAAAAATTTATGTTGAGAGTCGTTGCATATACTCGACATCTGTTCGTTGAGCATCATAGTAGTCATACGATCCCGCACCCCCTGGAAATGTACAAACGGACTCTTCCAGGCCTGAGCAATTGTCCTAGTAGCCGATAAAAACAAATAGGAAGCCAACCGCTGCTGACGAGCCAAGAGGCCCGGTATGGGGCAATGAAGCAAAGCATACCGAGCATCCCGGCGTATGGAGAGATGGAACAAAGTGAAAAGGAGGCCAAACACACGAGACCAAAAACGAACCAACCTCGGGCATGACCACCAGATATGCAGTACATCGCCACGATGGCCACAACCCCGAAAACATCGATCACTACAGGCAGGGTTAGACTGGGCCAGACGAGCCGGAACCCAGTACCAACGGAACAATACCTTGTAGGCTGCTTCCAGCGTGGTCGTATTAAATGAACATTTAGCTATGAGTGACCAGGCCCTACTCCAGTCCTCCGGATCCACAGCCACTCCCAGGTCGCGTTCCCCCTGAACAACATATGAAAGAGAAGTGTGAGACGAGCGTCTGTTCAAAGCTGCGTAAAGAAGGGAGATAAGGCCCGGGGCGCCCGGGTGCTGCTGGCAAAGCCGTTCAAAGGCAGATTTCTGATATGGGAAAGCAGAAGTGGCTCTCAGCGAAAGTAGCCAGTGCCGCAATTGAAGGTACCGAAAAAATTCCGCTGGGGGAACATCCCGAGACTCCCGAAGGACATTCCAGGCGGGAAAGGACCGAAAAATCAAAAAGTGTTGCACCTGTGAGAAACCATGAGCCACCCACCAAGAAAATGCCCTCGGGCAATCTAGACCCGGTGGGAAAAGAGAGTTGTTAACGATTGGAAGCAAGGGCAAAAAGGGTGACATCAGGCCACTGGAGTAACGTACCGAGTCCCAGACTTGTAGGCCATGGAGCAACATCGGACTCAGCGCCATAGGGCGCCGGGCAGGGGGAAGCCATAGGAGTGTCGACAGTGCAATAGGGGCACAATTAGGTAGTTCCAGCAGGACCCAGAGAGGAACATCGGAGGAAGCGTGCAACATAGACAGCGGGGCAATCTGGCTCGTCTGATAATACTTAGCTACATTGGGTACCCCAAGACCACCCTGGAGTCTATGAGCAAAGAGCGTATTTCTAGAGACTCTGGGGTGTTTATCGGCCCAGATAAAACGCATAAACTTCGCCTGAAGCAACCGAAGAAAGTGAGGGGGAACCCGCACCGGGAGGGTGCGAAAATAATATAACAATTTCGGCAAGATGGTCATTTTCACTGAATGAACCCGTCCTATCCAAGACAGGTGCGGAAATTGCCAGGAACGCATAAGAGAAGATAAAGAGCTAAGCAAAGGATAATAATTTGCAGCAAAAAGGGAGTCATAGGTGGGGGTCAAGCGAATGCCCAAGTATTCCAGAAAAGAGGAAGCCCACCGGTAAGGGAAGTGGGATTGTAGGCGCAAAACCAAATCTGAAGCCAAAGTAATATTGAGAGCGACGGTTTTATCCAAGTTGATACATAGACCCGAAATCAAGGAGAAGCGCTCAAGAACTCGTTGCAAGTTAGGAAGCGTCGTCAGAGGATTAGTAAGGGTCAAGAGGGCATCGTCCGCAAAGAGGCTCAGCTTAAACTCCTGTCCCGCGTATGGAACCCCCGATATATTGCAATCGGTCCGGAGCGCTAAAGCCAGTGGCTCGAGCGCCAGGACAAAGAGCGCTGGGGACAGCGGGCAACCCTGCCTCGTCCCTCGCCCAACAGGAAAGGGATCCGAGAAATACCCAGCGTATTTAACGGAGGCCGAAGGAAAGGAATACAAGGCCTGAATCCAAGAGAGAATAGAATCCCCGAAACCCCAACGAGACAGCACAAACCGCAGATATTCCCAAGATAGAGAATCAAAAGCTTTATATATGTCCAAGGACAGTAGGAATCCTGGGATTTTCCGTTGTTGCAGAAAATGTATAAGATGGACCACCTTACGGACATTATCACCCGCCTGCCTCCCAGGGACGAACCCTACTTGGTCCCGGTGGACCAGGCTACACAAATATTTATTGATGCGAAAACTAAGGATCTTGCCCAATATCTTCAGGTCTTCATTAAGAAGAGAAATGGGCCGGAAGGCTTGCGGTTCCTGGACATCGTCGGTCGTCTTAGGAATAGAGATATGTGCCCTAAGTGCGTCCGGAGAGGGCAAAGAGCCCTGTCGTAACTCATTGAAATAGGCCGCTAAAAAGGGCGCCAATAGGGCTGAGAATTTTTTATAATAGAGACCGGAGAAGCCGTCGGGACCTGGGGCCGCGGTGGACCGTAAAGATTTGATCGCTTGGAGCACTTCCGGTACGGTGACACCAGCGTTGAGGGCCGCCTGTGCTGCCTCGGTTAATCCAGGAAGATGGAGGTCTTGAAAGAATGCCTCTGCCTGGGCCACAGGGAAAGGATCTGGGGCAGCATAGAGGCACGAAAAGAAGTCCGAAAATCGGGAAACAATCTGCTGGGGATTAGAAGTACAGCCACCTGTGGAAAGTCGAAGTCGAATCGGTTTATGGGGTTTCCCCACAGAATTGAGTTTCCTGGCTAGCATGGGACCGGGCTTATTAGCGCAGGAGTAAAATTTATGTCTGGTCCAACGCAGGGCCCGTTCCGCCTCCGAAGAGGCGAGGAGGTCCAATTCTGTCGCCAGAGCGTCCCGAGAGCGTTTATGGGCCACGGATGGAGATGACTTCCAATGCGCATCCGCAGAGGCCAGGAGAGAATGAAGCTCCAAGAGTCGGCGTTCCCGCTCCCGCTTCCGGACCGCAGCCAGCTGTATAACATGACCCCGCATCGTGGCCTTATGCGCTTCCCAAAGGGGCACTGCTGAAGAGACCGATCCCGAATTTTCCGCAAAGTATGTTCGTAAAAAGAATTCTATTTGTTGGCAGGTAGCATGAGTAGTCAGCAAAGAGTCATTGATGCGCCAATGAAAAGGGCGCCGTTCTGACCCAGAAAGGGCAAGGAGGAGTACCAAGGGATCATGATCTGACCAGGGTGAGGAGGGAATAGTTATCCGCCGGACCGAGGGGAGCTACTGGACCTGCATGAATATATGATCAATTCTACAAAAACTGTCATGAGGATTGGAATAGAACGTAAAGTCGCGTTCAGTTGGATGAAGTTCCCTCCAGACGTCCGCTAACCCCGCCGTCCGTAAAAGAGAGCGCATACGTTCCTCTAGCACCAAGTCATGAGAGGGGGTCGCTCCCCGTGCGTAGCGCCTATCCAATGTGGAATCCAAGGTAACATTCGAATCCCCCATAACAAGAAGAAGACCCTTAGAGTGTCGAGAAACAATGGTGCAAAGATGCGAAAAGAATTTATGCTGAAAAACGGTTAGGCGCGTAGTAAGAGACAAAGGTAACCTCCTGGTCCCAGAGGGTGCCTTGCAGAAGCAAATACCTGCCCGTGGGGTCCGCTATATGCCTAGAACAGACAAAGGGGAGATTGCGTTTAAAAGCTATCAGAACACCCCAACGCTTCTCAGGAGCCGAGGCCGTGTAAAAGATGGAATAGTGATGTGAAAGATAACGTGGAGCGGAGGACTGAGAAAACCTGGTCTCCTGTAGACATACCACATCAATTTGTTGCGATTTGAGGTGATGAAAAACTTTAGCCCGTTTCTGAGGCGAATTGAAGCCTTGAACAGTTTGTGAATGTATTTTCAAAAGGGGCGAGGCCATGGCGGTATCAACGCAACACGCTCAGCAGAAAAAAGCCCAAAGCAGCCAGCAATCTCCACTCCCAATGGCAATTGGACCATGGCGTCCCGGAACCCTGCAGAAAACAAAAACAAAAAAAAAAACAGAGAAAAAGAAAAGAACAAAGAAAGAAAAAAGGAAAAAGACACAAAAAGTATACATAACAGTGCATATAATATAATGTAGTAAAACTTAATAAAACTAAAAGTCCCAGGAGCAGGGACCTCCGCGATAACCTCCCCATAGAAACCTGGAGAACCATAGGGGCCAATCCCCTTCCACCCAACCAGACCCACCGGGTCAACCTCCCACCCCGGAGCCTGAGGAGCAGTATCAACCCGCAACGCAAACAAACGGGGGGAGCCCCAAGGGCCAAACTCATGGTCCCGTCAGAGAGTTCATCGGTGAGATGATACATGGAAAATCCAGGACGCATCTTCAGCCCGGAGAAGAACAGGAAGGACTTGATCGCGAAGGGGTCTGAGACAGGGCCCTCTTCCTATTGGACGACCGCTCCCAGATGCGGCTCAGAGGAAGCGGCCTCGCCGGGGATCCAGATGAATGAACTGGGCTCCGATCTGCAGCCTCCGGCGAAAGAAGGTGTAAGGATTCCAGGAGAGAGTGAGCCTCCTCTGGTGTAGCCACAGAGTGACTACGGCCCTGGTAGGTGAAGGTGAGGCGGAACGGAAAGCCCCAGGCGTATTTAATACTATGTTTCACCAGGACTGAAGTGAAGGGCTTCAACTGGCGGCGCTTTTGAAGAGTGGTCTGGGAGAGGTCCGCGAAGAGCTGATAGCGATGCCCCTGGAAGCTGAGATCAGGTTTATTTCTGGCCGCCAAGAGGATGGTTTCCTTAGTGCGGTAATAAGTGAACTTGATGATAATGTCTCTCGGGGTCCCATCCGGTCTTCTGGGGCCCAATGCACGATTTATACGATCAAATTCAAGACGGTCAATGGGAATGGCGGACATCAGCTCCTGGAACAGAGCAGTAGCAGTGGAGGTAAGATCCGTAACCGTTTCCGGGATACCCCTTAACCGCAAATTGCCACGGCGGGAACGATTTTCAAAATCCTCAAGCCGTAGCAGCGCGTCCGCCAATTCTTTCTTGAGGTCGCATAAATCCTGCTCGTGATTTTCAAGGACCGTAGCCGCAGCATCCATTTTATCTTCAAGGTCGTTCGTCCGACTGCCCAACTCCCGAATTTCCCGTGAGAGACGGTCGGCCAGCTTGGAGGTAGCGGAGGACAATTCTGATTGTAACATAAACTGGAAGCAGCGCAGGAGCTCAGCATTCCGCAGAGATGGCATGGGAGACTGCTGGGATGGCTCCAATGGCATGGGAGACTGCTGGGACGGGTCCTCCACACTGCCATGATCCGACCCACCTGCAGATGGTGATGGCATGGGACCCAAAATTGCGGCTGGGGCTCCATTTAAGGTCTCCGGCGGGAGCCGCGAATCCGCGGCCGGGGTCCTGGAAGTGTTCGGCGGCCGGCCCAAAATCGAGGCCCCGGCTTCAGCCGCGATATCCGGCGGGTAGGCCGCAAACTTCTGAACGGCCCCCCGGGAGCTGGAGGCACGGGCGGCCGGCGTTTTTTTTCCCATCAGGGCACCAGGGAGACAGGGGGCCAGTGAAGAAACAGGGGGACCCCCCCTGGAGGGCGAAAATCGGCCGATGTGTCCGGCGGCCAAAGCACACATTTAGAAGGCAGCCATCCTGGCTGCTGCTCACGAGCGCCCCCACACTTTCTTTTTTTAACCAGTGTTCGTTTAAAAATAAATGGTGTTATTGCAGATAGATTTTATTCTGTAATTTACCCTGTTTGTAATGCTTTATACCAGAATCATAATTTATGTGTAATTACAAAGTTATTTACAAATGAAATAAAGTGGGGTTTTGTTTTCAGTTTTGTGCTTTTTTAAATGTGAAACATGTAAATACAACTTAAATGTGTAAAAATATCAATGAACAACACAAATAAAACAAAAATGTTTAAATATTTAATGGTTAATAAAATAGAAAAGAACAAAAAAAAATCAGCAGGAAAATAATTGAATGGATAAGAAGAATAAGGAATTAATTGGGGCTTATTAGCATAAACTAAGGGTTAATATGAGGTTAAACAGAGAATCATTTTTTAAAAAAAAAAAAAAGTTTTTTTTACCTTAATGCATTGCTTGTATTAAGGTAAAAAAAAATGTTTTTAATTTCCCTGCACTCCCCTTTCCCTGTGTGGAGGAGAAGAGATGGGAGAAGAGATCAGCACTGTGCACAGCTGCATGTGTTCTCCTCTTGCTTCCTCTTCACACAGGGACTCAAACAGCAGCAGGAGCCATTGGCCCTTGCTGCTGTCAATCAAGTGCGGTGAAGAAGTGGGCTTGCTATGAAGACACACAAAGAGGAGGAGGAACCAGGATTGTGTGGGGGACAAGAGAAGAGGAGGATCTGGGCCACTCTCTGCAATACCACTGGACAGAGCACGTGAGTATAAGATGTTTATTATTTTAATTGAAAGCAATTCTAAAGGTTCATTTGTTTTGGGGAAAATAACAAACATGCCTATACTTATCTGCTGTCTGCAGTGGTTTTGCACAGAGCAGCCTGGATCTGCCATCTTCTTGGGTCCCCCAACAGGCTCTCCTGGCCCCTTTTCCTGTTGGGTGCCCCCATAGCAAGCAGCTTACTATGGGGGCACCCGCTGCTCTGTGTGTCCATTCACAAATGGAGCTGTGGCTTGGCCCTGCCCCTCTCTCCTCATTGGCTGACTGGCTGTGATTGACAGCAGCGGGAGCCAATGGCTTTCACTTGGTGTCTCAGCCAATGAGGAGGCAGAGACCTGGGACAGGTGAGGCTTTCATTCACATCGCTGGATGGCGATGAGGCTCAGGTAAGTATTGAGGGGGCTGAGGGCGCTGCTGCACACAGAAGGTTTTACATAGAATGCATGAAGGTAAAAAACCTTGAGCCTTTGCAACCACTTTAAAACAAATCTGCCTTTTAGTAACAAACTGACATCATCTGCAGATGAATTAACAGAATAGATACAAAAGTAACACTGTATTACTTTGTATTGTGGCTGGGCAGCTTGTTGATAAACATTTGACTGCTTTTTTTGACAGCTGCAGCTTCTCAGATCTTCTCTGTGGCCACAATAATCCCAGCTTTGATTAATCAAAACCGAATATCCTGTGTGTAATGATGACTTTTTTGGGGGCGTGTGTAGCACGCCCAATGTCTGGAACTAGTTAAGCTTTGAAAAATCAAAGCTAAAAAAAACTGAGTGGTTGCCATGCGCAGCTGCTCCACTCTTTTCTTGTGGTCATGTGCACGAGGTCTTAGTTTCAGTATGGGGAATTTATTAAAATTTAGAAATACAGAATCTAAAGCATTGCAACCAATCAGCTTTTGTTTTCAGCTTTTTAAGTCAAAGTGGTTTTAAAGTCTCTAAAGTTTTTTTTAACCTTAAAGTGGTATAAACCCAAAACCAAAAATGTAATATATTACAGCTCACCAATCATTAGATTTAGTGGCCGCATCAGTTTTCTTTTCATTAGCTTTTCCCCTCTGTTTTCACCTGGTCATCTGGCCAGTAACATATCTCCTGTATTCGTGAGACACTACTCTGGAGGAATGAGCACTGGAGGCACAGCAGACAGCTGCATTGTCAGTCTGGGAGGAGGGTAGTTTTAAATGTACCAGAATAAAAAATTGAAGCCAAACTCCAGCTCACACTTTATAATCAGTTACAATGAACAGTCTTTTTTGGGGGGGGGGGGGGGGGCGAATAAAGGTTTTACAGAAATGAAAGCTGAACAGTTTAACCACTTGCCTACTGGGCAATTTATCCCCTTCCTTCCCAGACCATTTTTTAGCTTTCAGCACTCTCATACTTTGAATGACAATTGTGCGGTCATGCAACACTGTACCCAAACTAAATTTTTATCATTTTTTTTTAGACAAATAGAGCTTTCTTTTGGTGATATTTAATCACCACTGGGGTTTTTATTTTTTGCTAAACTAAAAAAAAAAAAATTTTGAAAAAAAAAGTTTTTCTTTGTTTCTGCACCGATAGTGCCCATTAGTGCTGCGCTTCAGTGCCACCTGTTAGGTGGCACTGATACAATTGATAGGCACTGATTGCCAGCACAGATGGGCACTATTGGCCACACCGATGGGGATACACTGATCACCAGGACACTAGTCCATTGACGCCCTCTCAGAACTAGCCGACCGCGCTGTAGCCATCTTTTGGCTAAAGCGCAGTCAGGAACTGATTAAAAGAAAACTACGGACGTTACAAAAAAAAAAAACAAAGCAACCTGTACTCAACTAGGTGATGCAGCAGTAATCCAATGCTGCATCTCTCCCCCACTGACTCTGCACTGAAGAACTGAGTGATCAACACCACTAATCGCTCATTTCTCTGTCTTCAGAGAGCTAGTGACTATCAGTCACCTGCGCTCAGCTCTGCTTCTCCAGCACTCATTGGAGTGCTCAGCTGTGGAGGGGGTGGGAGCGGCTGGTTCAGCCTCTCAGTGCATTGCTGAGAGGCTGAACCAGCTGCCAGTCCAGGCTTCTGGGTGGATCCTGACCATATGCACTCCTGTGATCCATAGGAGAAATATAGCCTATTCTGCTGGAGAGCTTGTGCTTCTGAAAAACAACAGACTTAGGTCTCATTCACACTAGAAAAGCTTTAGAAAGGTTAGACAAAAAAAAGAACGTTTTAGCGTCTTTTGCCGGTGTTTAGCTTCGCGTGTAAGCTACGTCTAGTAGCTTCAGTGTTAAGAAGCTGGGGCATTGTTAAGGAGAGGGCTGGGAAGCCGTCTGCCATGTCCTTAACAACAGATTAGTTATTAGCTGTCAGCGGGGTTCCCCGCTGTATGTAAACAAAGAAAAAACCATTGCTGGCAATAAAAAAAAAAATGGCGTGGGGTCCCCCTCAAAATCCATACCAGACCCCATCCGAGCATGCAGCCTGGCAGATCAGGAGAGAGGGGGGATAAGCAAGCGCCCCCTCCTGAACCATACCAGGCCACATTCTGTCAACATGGAGGGGTGCTTTGAGGCAGAGGGGTCCCACCGCAACGCACCTTGTCCCCATGTTGATGAGGGCAAGGGCCTCTTCCCCACAACCCTGGCCACTGGTTGTGGGGGTCTGCGGGCAGGTAGCTTATCGGAATCTGGAAGCCCCCTTTAACAAGGGGGCCCCCAGATCCTGCCCCCATGTGAATAAGTATGGGGTACATAGGATCCCTACTCATTCACCAAAAAAGTGTAAAATGTAAATAAAAATACAAGTTTTTGACAAATACTTTATTAAAAAATAAAAAGTGTCCCCCAGTGTAGATCCATCATCAATCACGATTCCACCACCAACCCCCCCCCCAAAAAAACCTCCAAACCCGATGAAGGCTCCTGCCATCTTACAGCTCTTAAATAACTAAGGAGGCGGGGCCATCCGGTGAGGCTCTGCCTCCTTGTGACATCACCGTCCCAGCATGTCCCGTGTCAGTGACGTCACAAGGGGATCAGGTATCGCCGTGAGGGATCCCTACACTTTCTTTTTATTGCCGGCAATGCTTTTTTTTTTACATTCAGCTGTCAGTAGGGAACCCCTCTGACAGCTGATGACTCATCCGATGTTAGGCCTAGTTCACACTGGCTTTGAAAGCAGGCATTTGAGGGGCACTTTTAACACTTCTCAATCGCCTATGGAAAGGATATTATGGGCAACACACAGTGTTTGCATTATCAAAACATGAAGTGTTAGCATTGTGTCAAAATTGAAGCCTTTCAATGCCTCCCATTCAAGTCTATGGTGACGCTCCTCAAATGCCTTGGCAGGCGTTTGCAGTGCAGCTGTGGTGCGCTTAAAACCATTAGAGTTCATTTAGGAGTTTGTGATAGTTTTAATGCTTGTAAAACGTCTCAAAACCGCACATAGGGCGTTTGGGGACCGTTTTTAATGCTTGGAAAATGCCCACACTAAAGCTCATTAACGCCTATCTAATGCCCATACTAACGCTATAGGGGTGTTTTGGAAGATTTAAAAATTTAGTCAAGTGTGATCAAGCCCTTCAGGACGCGGCAGCTCGCTTCCTGGTCTTCTCCTTAACCAGTGAATAAAGAAAAAAAAAAAACACTGCTGCTCCTGGACTCACTGGCCCTGGTTTTTTTTTCCTGCTGCTACTAAAAGCTTCTAAATGTCTGTGTGCATAGACACATAGGATAATATAGAGGGCCGTTTGGAAGCAGTAAAAAAAAAAAAAAGCCGACGCCCCTAAAAGAGGCTTTACAAAGCCCTGTGTGCATGAGGCCTTAGGCTCCAGCTCCTAGAAGCTGTTTGCATTTTTTCTGCTCCTAGAAGCTAAATAGTGTTATCTTATCTGTCCATGTACACTACTTTAGCCTATTACCATTTTTTGAGTTTCAGGAGCAGAAAAACGATTCTTTTTGTAGAGTTTTTTGGAACTTTCTTTCAGCAGAAAAAAATGATAAAAATTGCCTCAACACTACTTAAAACGTTCCATATAGCCTTTTTCTAGCTACATGTACATTTCCCCTACATGTACTGTAAAAATGCTAATAAAACCCAGATGCTTCTAAACGGTTCTAAAAATCGCTATTACCAGCATTTTTTGAGCTTAAAAAAAAAAAAAAACAAAACAAAAAAAAACGCTAGTGTTCATGGAGCCTTACTAACCAGATCACCATAGAAAAAAGCCTAAAAAAGAAAACTAATGCACCCATCATATCTAAGAATTGGTAAGCTGCAATATAATAAATGTTTGTGTGACGGGAGTCACTTTGGGTGGGGGGCCCATGGAACCCAGCTCACTTTGGAGAGATGGGGAGACCCCCGTCTCAGCTCCCCATATTCCTCTTATGTGTAAATCACCCTTTGCCTGTTAGGGGTACAGGGTGATCTGGCCTAATATTGTGCGGGCGGGCTTGGTCTCAGACTGTGTAGACATGTTTAGGAAAAAGGGGGGGGTTGTTGATTGTTTAATGTTATGTGGCTTCATCCCATTGTTTTTCTGGCTTGGGAGCATACTATTATGCGATGTATGTGTTTATGTGTATTAGCTTAGTGGGGGGGGGGGAAGGAGGTGTCTCCAGCAGCCCTCCCTCCTGATGGGACTGTCTGCTGGTGTGCAGTTTGGATATCTGTGTCCCTTGTTACTAAATGTAGATTGTCCTGCCCTGTCATTATGCAGGGAGGGGGGATTGTCCCATGAGTGTATATATCTTGTATCTGTGTTAAAATAAAGTAGTCAACCTCCTGGTTTACTTCAAGAATGGTGTTGTCTGGTCTTGTATAGTCGGCTGTGGTGTCTGTTGTCAGTGTTTGAACGGGGAAGCGCTATTCTAACGGAAGTACTCAAGTGCAGTCTGGGTCGGTTCCGTTACATTGGTGGCAAGCGGTGGGATTGTGCATCCTGGCTGTGAACATGTCCAAACCACCACTGGAATTCAAGATCAGGAAAGTAGACGTCGGTCACCCCAGTGGATATGTACCTGGCATCAGAGTTCCCAGGGCTGCCGTGGATCATTCTTGCAACATACCCCAGGACTGTGTCTGAGGAGTAGGAAGAAGGGTCAACTGCACGCCGGAGGATAGATGAATATAGTGTGTATTTATTGATCCATAGGACACACATAACTCATCATCTTGCCATAAAGGCGATATCGTTTTATCTAGAATCCATCACTGGGGTTAGCATCGAGCACCGTATATTTATTTTAGATGTGTTAGCATATCTGCTCACCCACAATTTCTTTATCTTTAATGGTGGGTTTTTTTCTTCAAAAGTGTGGAGCCGCGATAGGTGCCAAATTTTCGCCGTCATTAGCCAACCTTTATATGGGTTGGTGGGAGAGGTTACACATTTATGGCACTGGTAATCCCTTCAGGCACCATATTAGAATGTTCTTTGGCTATATTGATGACCTTATATTCGTTGTAGACAAAGGTCTCGGAGACTTGTCAGTCCTTTTATCTTAGTTAAACAACAAGATGATAAGAATCTGTCATTCACAGGACAATCGGAGGAGAGAGAGATTTTCTTCCTTGATGTCCATCTGACCGGTGATAATTGTAGAGTTACCACTAGTCTGTACAGCAAACCTCTATCTGGTAATACTCGTTCATTAGCCCAAACGGGCCATCCTAGACATACTATCAAAAGTATTCCTGTTGGACAATTTTTGGACATTCGTCACATCTGTAGTGCCCAACAGGATTTCGATAAAGAGGCTCTTGCTCTATACCAGCTCTTTTTACATAGAGGATATCCTAAATGGATGCTGGATAGAGCATACTGTATAACCAGTTCTAAATGGAGGGAAGATCTTCCATTAAAGAAAAAAACATGCAGTGGGAGTGATAGATAAATGATAATGTCAATCAATCCAGTAAAAGGAATCTTACTTTTTCTACTCCATTCAGTTTGGAGTTTAATGAAATTAAATGCATTGTCACCCATTATCTTCCTATCCTATGTCAGGACCAGACATGTGCAAATATACTCAAGAACGGTATTAATGTAGTTTCAAAAAGAGCCCCCACCTTAGGTAACTCTTTGTCTCCCAGCTTCTATAGTCCCATACAAGCACAATCCACTACGTGGTTGCATTTCAAAGGCAACTACCGTTGTGGTGCGCTCTCTTGTCCATGCTGTATACATATTATGAAGGGCAACACATTTCAGTCTACTGCTCATAATAAAGAATATAGTATTGCTTCCTTCTATAACTGTAATACCACCTATGTGATTTATCTGATCACCTGTAAACTTTTTAATATTCAGTATGTGGGACGCACGACCAGACGTTTAAGGGATCGTTTTTATGAACATCTATATAGTATAGAAAGACATCTCTCTACTAGTGTTGCCCATTTCAATAATTGTCATGCAGGAGATATTACGGCAGTGCAGGTACAGGTCATTGAAAAAATTTGTCTTTTCAAAAGAGGTGGTGATATGTTTTTGCGGTTGTGCAAAAGGGAGGTATTCTGTTTATTTCATCTAAATACATGTGTCCCACAGGGTTTGAACCATGAATGGGACATCACATATTTTTATGATTGATAAAGAGCATGTCTCTAGAGTTCCCTTCACCCCTGCATATAGATGCATGTGTGTGTATCTGTACATATGTACAAGTGAAACTCGAAAAATTAGAATATCATGTAAAAGTTCATTTATTTCAGTAATGCAACTTAAAAGGTGAAACTACTCTATGAGACTCATTACATGCAAAGCAAGATAGTTCAAGCTATGATTTCTCATAATTGTGATGATTATGGCGTACAGCTCATGAAAACCCAAAATCCACAATCTCAAGTAGAATATTGTGAAAAGGTGCAATATTCTGGGCTCAAAGTGTCCCACTCTAATCAGCTAATTAAGCCATAACACCTGCAAAGGGTTGCTGAGACTTTAAATGGTCTCTCAGTCTGGTTCAGTAGGAATCACAATCATGGGAAAGACTGCTAACCTGACAGTTGTGCAGAAAACCATCATTGACACCCCCCATAAGGAGGGAAAGCCTCAAAAGGTAATTGCAAAAGAAGTTGGATGTTCCCAAAGTGCTGTATCAAAGCACATTAATAGAAAGTTATGTGGAAGGGAAAAGTGTGGAAGAAAAAAGGTGCACAAGAAGCAGGGATGACCACAGCCTGGAGAGGATTGTCAGGAAAAGGCCATTCAAAAGTTTTGGGGACTTTCACAAGGAGTGGACTGAGGCTGGAGTCAGTGCATCAAGAGCCACCACACACAAACGGATCCTGGACATGGGCTTCAAATGTCGTATTCCTCTTGTCAAGCCGCTCCTGAACAACAAACGCCAGAAGCGTCTTACCTGGGCTAAAGAAAAACAGACCTAGTCTGTTGCTCAGTGGTCCAAAGTCCTCTTTTCTGATGAGAGCAACTTTTGCATCTCATTTGGAAATCAAGGACCCAGAGTATGGAGGAAAATGGAGAGGCACACACTGCAAGATGCTTGAAGTCCAGTGTGAAGTTTCCACAGTCTGTGTTGATTTGGGGAGATATGTCATCTGCTGGTGTTGGTCCACTGTGCTTCATTAAGTCTAGGGTCAACGCATCTGTCTACCAGGAGATTTTGGAGCACTTCATGCTTCCTTCCACAGACGAGCTTTATGGAGATGCTGACTTCATTTTCCAGCAGGACTTGGCAACTGCCCACGCTGCCAAAAGCACCAAAACCTGGTTCAATGACCGTGGGATTACTGTGCTTGATTGGCTAGCAAACTCGCCTGACCTGAACCCCATAAAGAATCTATGGGGCATTGCCAAGAGAAAGATGATGAGAGTCATGAGACCGAACAATGCAGAAGAGTTGAAGGCCACTATTGAAGCATCCTGGTCTTCCATAACACCTCAGCAGTGCCACAGGCTGATAGCTTCCATGCCACGCCGCATTGAGGCAGTAATTGCTGCAAAAGGGGCCCAAATCAAGTACTGAGTACATATGCATGCTTATACTTTTCAGAGGTCCGATATTGTTCTATGTACAATCTTTGTTTTATTGATTGCATGTAATATTCTAATTTTCTGAGATTGTGAATTTGGGGTTTTCATGAGCTGTAAGCCATAATCATCACAATTATGACAAATCACGGCTTGAACTATCATGCTTTGCATGTAATTAGTCTATCTCATATATTAGTTTCACCTTTTAAGTTGCATTACTGAAATAAATGAACTTTTGCACGATATTCTAATTTTTCGAGTTTCACCTGTATGTGTATATATGTATTTTATTATGCTTATCGAGTTGTTTATATGTATCCTTTCATATATTTCATTACTCATTTTATTTGGATGCAAGTTCATTTGGGCACATCATGCACCTTACATGTGGACACACATCTTTAATACCATCTCTCTTTTTTCCCTTTGGGATTTTTCTTTCTTTTTTTTTTTTGTTTTTCGATGCGTTACTTTTGATATATATTTATTAATTTGTTTTTTTGCTGTTTTGATATATTCTGGTCTGAATATGTATTTTTTTGTATTTTATCCCAAGTAGACGTGGGTTTTTTTTATTGCTTTTTTTTAAATGCATTTTTTGCATATATTTATATATAAATTTTGATTATTTACAAATGTGGCTTCTGAGCCCATATCTTCTTGGGACATTTACTCACTTCTATCTGTGTTCGTAATTCTATTTTTCATTTATAATTTTTTCACAATTATTTTTATCCATTCTTTTTCTCTTTCTTTGTTTTTCCTTTTATTCCACTTCACTTTCCTTCCTTTCTTGTTCTCTGAGATCACTACTTTTGATACAATGGTTTTATGCTCATTTGACCATCTCCCTATAAATGCAGATCAGCTCATGGGGGTAGTCATAGACGGGGGGGGGCACAGTCACAGATGGAGTGCAGTTTTCTGCGTGAGTGCGGTTTTTGCTGGAGTGGAAAGCTGCAGTCTAACACAGCAGTTTAACTAAAACAGGATAACTCAAGCAGCAGGAAGATACAACAAAGAACTCTACTGCATGCTGGACGGACTGCAAGCAAACACCCTGGGAAACATCTCCTACAAGTCTGAGGCCCACTCCATCTACATTTTAATATGCCACCTCTACTCAGCCTTTTCATATTACTATCCTGCGTTCCCAAAATCTCATTTCTTTACCCCTCTGCTCCACCCCAAAACTTATACATATCACCCTCACTGCTACCATCTCCCTA
Organism: Staurois parvus; assembly: GCF_062004578.1. Lineage (NCBI taxonomy): Eukaryota > Metazoa > Chordata > Amphibia > Anura > Ranidae > Staurois > Staurois parvus. The sequence continues at coordinate 5,657,365 of NW_028318199.1, read as the reverse complement.
CTACTGCTCTCATCTCCCCTGCTGATACTTTACTCTCCTGCTGACCCAAACACCAGGACAGGAAGGCATGTACATTCGTGTACATCCCGCTCCCATGTTACTTTCCTCACCCTTCTTCTCCTAACCTCTGGGGATATCTCCCCAAACCCTGGTCCTCCAGGCACCCTCTTTCCTCTAGGATTAGCAGCAATCCCCCCAATTTAATATCAGTCCCCATGCTCCCAAAAACCACCCTCCCTTTTTCATGTGCACTCTGGAATGCCAGCTCTGTCTGTAATAAGCTCAGCTCTGTCCATGACCTTTTTGTCTCCCGCTCCCTTAACCTACTAGCAATTACAGAGACCTGGCTTCAAGCAGCAGATTCTGCTTCTCCCGCAGCACTTTCCTATGCAGACCTCCTCTGGACCCACTCACCCCGACCCAGTGGTCGGAAAGGAGGTGGGGTTGGTTTGCTTCTATCCCCACTGAGCACCTTTCAAGTCCTCCCTAACCCTCCCTCTCTATGCTTCTCTTCTTTTGAGACTCACTGCATTCGGCTGTTTTCTCCCATTTCTCTGAGGATTGCAGTGATCTATCGGCCTCCTGGACCGGTGACCGCTTTCTAGATGATTTCTTTGCCTGGCTACCCTACTTTCTCTCCTCTGAACTACCCACTATCATTCTCGGAGATTTTAACATCCCCATTAATGTCAAGAACCCGGCTACATCCCAACTCTTCAACCTAACCTCATCTTTTGCATTAGCACAATGGACACAGTCCTCCACTCACTCTGATGGGAATACATAAGACCCTGTTTTCTCCCATATTTGCACTCCCTACAACCTCACAAACACCCCCTTTCCTCTCTCTGATCATAATCTCATCACCTTCACAGTGTCCTCATCTTCAAACACATCCCTCCAAGCAGCAAACAATTACCTGCAGAAACCTTCACAACTTGAACCCTGCTCCTTTCCACTCTGCTACTGACCAACTCTATGACAGAATCTTTCCCTGGTCCTGCCCTGACCACTTCTGTCTACAACAGTTGGCTTTCATTCACACTAGACTCACTTGCTCCTCTAACAACACAAAGCATCAGGCCCCACCATTACAACCTTGGCAGACTGACAACACCAGAAATCTTAAGTGACATAGTCGTGCGCTGGAGCGATTGTGGCATAAAACCAAATCTCACCAAGCATTCACCCTATATAAATCTGCTTTCTTAACATAGAATTCCTCCCTCCATGCTGCCAAACAAGCCTACTTTGTCACTCTCACCAATAGCTTATCATCCTGTCCTCATCGTCTCTTCTCTACTTCTAACTCTCTACTTTCACCACCTTCACCTCTACCCAGCACCTCACTCACTGCTCACGAGATTGCAAATCATTTCAAAAACAAAATTGATGCAATTCGTAGGGGCATCTCTACTGCACAGACATCCATCCCACTTAGCATACCTCATACTAAACCTCCCTCAACACTTTCCTCTTTTGACCTTGCTAGTACTGAAGAGGTCACTAAGGTTTTCTCAGAAGCCCGTCTCACTACCTGCCCCCTGGATCCTGTCCCCTCACAATTACTACGGTAACCTTCTTCTTCCATCCTTTGCTTTCTCACTCACATCTTCAATCTCTCCCTCTCTAACGGTGCCTTCCCCTCCCTTCTAAAGCATGCACACATCACTCCCATAATTAAAAAGCCCTCCCTGGACCCCACCAACCTGAACAACTTAAGACCCATCTCCCTGCTCCCGTTTACCTCTAAACTCTTAGAACGCCTAGTCTACAATCGCCTGAGCTCCTACCTCATCGACAACAACCTTCTTGACCATTTACAGTCTGGCTTTCGCTCACTCCACTCCACTGAAACTGCCCTACTAAAACTCATGAATGATCTAGTAACTGCTAAAACCAATGGCCACTACTCCGTACTCTTACTACTTGACCTCTCTGCGGCTTTTGATACTGTTGACCATCCCCTCCTCAAAAAAAAAACTCCACTCTCTTGGCCTCCGAGACTCTGCTCTTTCCTGGTTCTCTTCCTACTTATCGCAGCGCTCCTTCAGCGTTACCTATAACTCTGGCTCCTCCTCTTCACTCCCTCTTTCTGTAGGGGTCCCTCAAGGTTCCGTCCTTGGACCCCTACTCTTCTCCATTTACACTTCCTCCCTTGGTCACTTAATAAACTCCCATGGCTTTAAGTACCATCTCTATGCTGATGACACACAAATCTATCTTTCTACTCTTCACCCCTTCAATCTCATCTCCTCTCGCATTACTAACCTACTAAGTGACATATCAGCATGGATGTCACTCCACTTTCTCAAACTCAATCTTTCCAAAACTGAGCTCTTAGTATTCCCAACAACCCATGCCCCCTCCCCTGACTTCTCCATTAAGATCAATAACACAACCATTAGTTCCTCCCTTCATGCCAGGGTGCTAGGTGTAATCCTAGACACCCATCTGTCCTTTCAGCCCCAAATCTAATCGCTGTCCAAATCTTGTAGACTTCACCTAGGCAAAATCTCCAAGATACACCCGTTCTTAACAAGGGAGTGAATAAGTTGCTTAGTAGTTTCCGAGGTTATCTCTCACCTTGATTATTGTAACTCCCTCCTCATTGGCCTACCTCATTGCAGGCTATCACCTCTTCAGTCTATCATGAATGCTGCTGCCAGACTCATCCACCTTACTAACTGTTCTGTATCTGCCACCTCTCTCTGCCAATCCCTCCAATGGCTTCCCATTGCCCAACATACAAAATTCAAAACATTAACAACACATAAAGCAATTTATAACTCTGCCCCAAATTAGATCACCAATCTTGTCTCCAAATATCACCCAAACTGTACTCTCCGCTCCTCGCACGACCTCCTGCTCTCTAGTTCCCTTGTTTCCTCCTCCCATGCTCATCTCCAAGACTTCTCCAGAGCTTCCCCCATCCTCTGGAACTCTCTACCCCAATTTATCCGACTATCGCCTACTCTGCTCACTTTTAGGCGATCTCTGAAAACCTCTCTCTTCAGAGAAGCCTATCCTGCCCTCAGCTAATAATGGAATCTTATACTCTTCCTACCAGTCCATCCCCTACAGTTACTACCTTTTGTACCACTAGTCCCTCCCTCCTAGATTGTAAGCTCTGAGGAGCAGGGCCCTCCTAACCCTCTTGCATTGAACTGTATTGTTGCTGTATTGTCTCCCTTTATATTGTAAAGCACTGAGAAAACTGTTGGCACTATATAAATCCTGTATAATAATAATAAATATGTCTTGTTACAATGTATTAGTAGGCGTACCCTCAGGATTCAGGAGTGCTGATTAGGACAGGTGTTCTTTATTAACTAATACCTATATAAGACAGCACTTTTGTGGTTTTCTTATGATTAAGCATGAGATCGTGTGAAACACGTTAACAGGTCCCGTATTCCTGTACTGGTGTTTTTTGTATGTCCTATGGATCAATAAATACACACTATACCCTGTTCCAAATTATTATGAAAATTCTATTTAAGTGGCACAAAGATTAAATATTTTGTTTTTCAGTTTAACTCATGGATGGCATTGTGTCTCAGGGCTCGTTTGGTCACTGAACACAATCTTGGACATCTGTGATAATTAGATTGGCAGGTGAGCCCAATTTAAGGAAAAACTACTAAAGGAGGGTATTCCACATTATTAAGCAGAGCACCATTTTCAAGCAATATGGGAAAGAAAAAGGATCTCTCTGCTGCCGAAAAGAGTGAAATAGCTCAATGTCTTGGACGAGGTAGAAAACATTCGATATTTCATGAAAACTTAAGCGTGATCATCACACTATTAAGAGATTTGTGGCTGATTCAGAGCACAGATGGGTTTGTGCAGATAAAGGCACACTGAGGAAAATTTCTGCCAGATCCATGCATCGGATCAAGAGAGCAGCTGCTAAAATACCATTACATAGCAGCAAACAGATATTTGAAGCTGCTGGTGCCTCTGGAGTCCCACGGACATCAAGGTGTAGAGTCCTCCAGAGTCTTGCAACTGTGCATAAACCTTCTATTCGGCAACCACTAACCAATGCTCACAAGCAGAAATGGCTGCAATGGGCAGAAAAATACATGAAGCCTAATTTTCAAACAGTTATGTTCACTGATGAGTGCCGTGCAACCCTGGATGGTCCAGATGGATGGAGTAGTGGACGTCCACCCTGTTCCAACAACAGCAAGGTGGTGGTGGAGTCATGTTTTGGGTCGGAATCATGGGAACAGAGCTGGTCGGCCCCTTTAGGGCCCATGAAGGTGTAAAGATGACCTCTGCAAAGTATGTGGAGTTTGACTGACCACTTTCTTCCCTGGTACAGAAGGAAGAATTATGCTTTCCGTAATAAAATCATCTTCATGCATGACAATGCACTATCTCATGCTGCAAAGAATACCTCTGCATCAATGGCTGCTATGGGGATATGTGACGGAGGAAAGGCAGGACAGAACACACAGAGTGGATGGCAGACGCACAAAGCTTTATTGAGACAAACAGACGGCAGTCCTTCAATACAGGGGGTGGCAGAGAGGGAGGATTTGCCACTAAATGGTAACGAGGGGGCCCCACCCACTTATAGTCCACTAGGAGAGCCAAGGGGGTGTCCCTGTAATAGGGGTAGTCCGACACAGGAGAGGGGTGCGAGGAGTCACCACCGCAACAGTTCAGGTAACACAGTGGGGAAGCAGGTACTCACGGATCCAACAAGGTGCCTGGTCTCCCAGAGGTAGAAGCAGAACGCAGGTACCTGTGGAGTCCGGATCAGGCGGGTGGCCTCTGGCTCTGGCAGGCGGGCTGCGGTAGTCTCTCTCCCTTCTGTGGGGTCTCTGGCAAAAAACAGGCAGGCTGGGATAGTCTCTCCCCCTTCTGTGGGGTCTCTCGCAATCGCAGGTAGGCTTTCTCTGGTTGTCTCTTCCCTCCTGTGGGGTCTCGGTGAGGCTGGGGAGTTGGCTTGCAGAGTCTATTCACAAGGGTCTCGCCGAAGCTTGAGATCCCTTGCGGACGCCACACCAGAATGAATAACGGAGCTTCTAGCATCAGCCTCTTAAACTGCTGCAGGACGCTCCACGGTTGCCTTGGCAACCAGGAAGGGGGAGGTAATACTAGACCCCAGGGAGAATCAGGCTGGTTACAGGGACATCCTGGGGAGCAGGGATGATGTCTGCATAGATGAAAAGCAAGTTGGGAGATGTGCAGAGAGCTCCCAGCCAGCTGGCCGGGAGGGAGGGGGCACAGAGTAATTTAATTAGGCCATCTGGCCTAGTGACACAGGGGACCATTGGAACAATACAGAGCAGGACTCTGAGGGCATGTGATACAAGGCATTAATAAGGGGATTAATAATTGGCAGGCTCCCATACCGTGACAGGGATAAAAGGAGAGAAAGTCATGGTGTGGCCTCCATCCTCCCCTGACCTCAATCCTATTGAGAACGTTTGGAGCATCCTCAAGCAAAAGATCTATGAGGGTGGGAGGCAGTTTACATCCAAACAGCAGCTCTGGGAGGCTATTCTGACATCTTGCAAATACATTCAAGCAGAAACTGTCCAAAAACTCACAAGTTCAATGGATGCAAGACTTGTAAAGCTGCTATCAAATAAGGGGTCCTATGTTAAAATGTAACGTGACCTGTTAAAATGTTGTTAAAAGTTTGATGGAAATAGCTTTTGATTTCAGTAAATATGCTGCAAACACAACAAATGACAATTTTCAGTTCTTTACAACCTATAAAGTGTTTTGAAACTTACTGTGCGTAATAATTTGGAACAGTGCATTGTACGTTTATGTTTAAAAAAAATACTGTTATCATTAGGTTTGTTCAATAAAATTTGAATTGTACTCTTAATAGTTGATAACATGAGAATTATGCTGACTGTTATTTACATCAATTATTTAGGTAAATGAGAAAAATATAATTTGGAACAGGGTATATATTCATCTAACATATAAAAAATAGCAGTATGACAAGTGCAATACTGCTCACACACAGTGGTTACTTGAAAATCCAAGATTTTTACCCTTATTTTAGTTCCATTCAGGTTTGTTGTTTGATATTTATGTCTCATATTTATAGACGTTTAGAATCACTTACTACTGTGGATACATTTCCATCTGGGGTGGTTACCCAGGAAGGCCATATATCCATCCTTTAATGATGGTCAAGCTTATGAGAAGGTAATGAAATAACATATATACCTGACATGGGGTTACTTTGTTACTGCATATAGCTAGTGCATATATCCTATTTTTGTTCCCTCTACTATGATCCCTTCTTTTCTGGTTTTTCCATTTTAGGAAGTCATTCTATCTATTGTGGTGGTTACCAAAAACATTTTTTTGAAGAATGATCTCCCTATGCAGATATCGTATGGGAAATATTAAAATTATTTGATCAAGTAGTTAGGAACTTCATTGCCTTATGTGGATTCCCGATTGCCAAATAACTATTAGATATGGAGACGCCGAATGTTTTTAACTTAGTGATTTTATAATGACCTGTTTACCATGTCTCTGTCTAACCTCTTTATGATCCATGTGATCGAATAAAGCTTTTTTGTAATTACTAATATTATTACTCCGCTTGGATTTTCAAGTAACCACTGTGTGTGAGCAGTATTGCACTTGTCATACTGCTATTTTTTATGTTAAGTATATTGGGTTTATAAATCCACACTAATTATTAGTGAGACGGAGATATCTATATGACACATATTCACGTGTCATGTTAGGTGGCTATTTCCTCCCCTTTTTTGTTCTATATATTCATCTATCCTCCGGAGTGTGGCTGACCCTTCTTCCTATTGCATCGTGTGTGGTGGTAAACCAGAGCCTGCACCTGTTGTGGATTGATCTGAATTGTTTGCCTGAGCGGTGTACCTTTGTTCTTTGGATTCTACAGATGAGTACTTGGAGCTCAGGCAGCGGATTCGGGTGGCGCTTTGGAGTGGAGCCCTCCAGGTTGCTGGTATGTACAAGGGCAAGTGCTATCCAACCCCAGGCGAACAGGAAAGGGACCAACGGGAGTTTTGGATGCCATTCCTGGGAGAGCGACCCCAGCTGAGTTGACTGAGTTGGACAGGTTGGTCCAGCAGGAGATAGAGCTGGACAACCGATATCGGGCTCTGCAATGGCATGCAGAGCAAAAATATTTAGGGGTGACAACAGAATGCTCTCCAGAGGGATATGACTTTGGTGGCCCTGGATTGCTGTGAGAGCCTTACAGATTACTTTGTGTTTGGCGATGAAGGAGAACCTACCCTTGAGGACCTGCGAGAAGACAGAGAGGCTATGTTCAGTCTCACAGTGGTCTCAGAGCTTGAACCAGATCTGGAATACCTACTGATGAAAGAACAGCAACTGGAAAGGGCATACAGGTAACTGCGTAAACATGTTCAGCAGTATGCCCAAGAAGCTGAAGTGGAAATTCCAGAGATTGCCGTCCCCAAACCCGAAGTGCTGACAAAAGGGCAGAGGTCTGCTAGCCTCTGCCCAGCACTCGTAATATCTTCTGGGTTCCACGGGCAGGAGATGGTGAACCCCTATCCCCAGACACCAGTTCCAGAGACTGGGGATTTGATTGACTTTTCTGCTGATAAAAAGTGCTCCTCCAGTAGAAGAGCTGGCATCAGGGCATGGTGTTGTTGACCTCTGCCCACAACAAATCAACACCGCAGGAGCTACAGGAAGAGGATGCAATCGGCCCCTCACAACTGCAGCTTGAGCTGATGTCCCTGTATGGGACTTCGGTCTCCACTGACACAACCCCAGAAAATGGTCTGGCATTGGGACAGGAGAATGTCAGCCTTACTTTGCTAACACTGGGGGGGTGTCCATCAAGTCAAAGTGGATGAAACTACAGTCACCATCTGGATACCCCAGGGATTCTGGGCAGTCAGCCCAGATCCCCAACAGCATGATGGGAGTCAGTCCAGCCACCGTCTTTTCTCCAGCAGCAGAGAAAGGAGAGGACTTCAGGGAGAAGGACCAGTCTGTACTTCTCCCCAGTGGCAGGTATGTTCTACAAGAGAGGCAGAGGTTGGCTGGGTGAGTAATGCTTTGTGTGGGACAATTTGCTTGGGGTACTGGAAGTACAGACTAACTTCGGAGTCAACCCATTTGGGGTCTCCTCCTGTGTTAGTCCCCTGCCAAAAGGTGGTAGTGGCTCCCTTACCCACGCCACCATTGGCAGCTACAGCTGTCCATCACCGAGGAGCACTGACAGGGGAGAAGTCTGTATGTAAACAACACAAATCTCTCCTGTCAGCACCAGCATGCTGCTTTGTTTTGCTCTGCATGCTTACACAGTAAAAACACACACAGTAAAACAGCAAAATCTCTAAAATCGTTTTTTTTTTTCAAAATTGGCAGTCTTTTTATAGTGCAAAAAATAACACAAAGGCAATCAATTTCCACCAAAAGAAATCTCCATTTGAGGGGGAAACAAAAAGGCCATAAAATTTCACTTGTGTGCGTTACATGACCGTGCACTTGTCAGTTAAAGTAATGCAGCGCTGTATTGCAAAAAAATGGCTTGGTCAGGAAAGGGGGGGGGGGGGGGGTAAATCCTCTGGAGGGCAAGTGGTTAAGGCAGCCTTTCTCAACCTTTTCAACACAGAGGAACCCTTGAAATTACTTTTTGGTCTCGGGGAACCCCTGCTAAAAATGACTATCTACAGATCATGATACACTGGTGTGATGGTCAGTGGGAAGAACGTTCCTTACACTTGTGATCATTGAGAAGAATTACCCGTGAGTAGATGGCAAGGGAGTGGGGCCAAGCCCCTACGTGTGTGCTTATGGCCCAGCCCACCTTGAGAGGGAACCCACACGTCTGCCACCATACCAAGAAGTTTGCTATGGGGGTAGACACAGAGCAGGAGGAGCCAAGATGGCGGAGGCAGGACAGGAGGTTCAGGGCAGCTCTGTGCAATACCAGAGCACATCAGTATAACATGTTTACTATTTTAATTAAAAAATAAGCTCTACAATCACTTTCCTCTTTCAAAATGAAGGCTAGAATGTGAAGGGCTGCCATGCAGTTTTGATGAATTTTCCCCACTAGTTTAACCTGGAAGCGTTGCAGTTATTTCTCCTCTGTCCCCCTAGCACAGCTCCATCCATAAAACAGAGGTTCCGGTGTGGTGCAGCGTTCCGGTATTGCAATCCTCTTGCGGCACATCCTGTAATCTGGAGCCGGCCATTCACATCTCTGATTCCGCCGGCGGTATCACGTTCCAGGGGGAGTGCTAGTGACGTCACGCTGGCGCTCTCCTAGGCTTTCCCTTATCGCTCCGCCCTCCCGCTCTCCGCCTCCTCCTGCACTGACAGTCACATCTAAAGCTGCGGGGTCCTCCGGCTCTGGAATAGAAAGGTAAGGATCCGCATTCCGCTCCCTAAGGCAATGGAGAGGCCGTTTTCTGCACAGCCTGTAGGGAATAATATTAGTGTTCAGGCAGTAGCTGGTGTGGTCTGTCTCTGATGGACATGTTGTCCTGATCTCTAATCACCCTGAAGGAGCTGGGGATGGAGGAGGCCAGATATGCAGGACGACCTTTGTATATTTAATGTGCATGGCGTTGGGTTTCTGTTGGGAGTAAGGCGAAGGATTAAATCCTATGTGACAGCTGCAGAGCAGCTGTATGTGTGCTTTATATTAGATTGCATAATGACAAGTGAGCAGATCTGCCAGCCTATGGCCTGATTCCACTGTGTGCAGTGTGAGAGGGACCTCTATTGTCAGCATGGATACACTTTGCATCATTCACCTAGACTAGAATCTAGATTGAATTGTTTACAGGTCTCCACAATGGAAGGGCTGGTAAGCATATGGAGATCCTGTGTGTTGGAAATGTTCTGCATCTTTAACTGTCTCCCCACCTCCTTCATGAAAGGCAAGCCTATGGTGTCTCCATCCATTATTGCACAACCCTGTGTGACAATGTGTGCATAGCTGCATTAGAAAGTTCACCTTGAAACTAGCTTATAGTATTAACAATCCTAATGTGTTACCGCGCCCTCATAATTTTGTGCATAATGCTCAGTAGACATAGCCCAATGTGATGTCTTGCTCAAGGTCATCATGGGCCATCTCCAGCATCTATAAACTACCTTTCTGAATCCAGCATTGCAGCTGTTAATCTGATCAACTGCAGGAGTGAGACAGAAAAAAAAAAAACCTACTATGTGCAAGGAAATAATTGTACTTTCATTCATCGGATCTGCGATCTCCTTCATGAATGAGAGGATTGGAGAGCATTTGTGTCACATGTGTCACATATGAACCAAGGGCAAGATAGCCATTTGCTGTGCTCCTGAAATAAGGTGTCATTTGACCCTGAGTAGGAAGGACACTCCTCATTTGGCATCTGTCCCTCAAGGCAAAGACATGACATCAGGCTGCCAGAGCATGCCCACACTAGCAGATCATTATAGGATAGCTTCATGCTGTTATGATTGTATTTCAATCAAACTGAGTTCTTTGAGAGCCAATATATACCTGCACGTTCCTTACATTTTCACATGTGTGCACGTTCACCAAGATAGGATTTTAACACTTTTCCAGCAGGGAATTCTTCTGAAAAGTAATTTTTGATACATTACTCTGCCTGTAACAGCCATGTTTGTCTTGGGGGTTTAATAAATCAAAATGTTGTAATTCCTAGCATACTCATCATTGCTCTTTCTCTGATGCAACCTCTCAGAACTGATAGCTGGTTGTTAGAAGTCACTGGACATTACTCCCTTCAGTCTTTTTCCCTTTTTATTTATACTTGGTGAAGTTATGGCCACTCGGTGCTGTGCACCCTAGGCCTGATTCACGCTAATGCAGCTCTGTGAGCCCCGTTTTGAATGGGAATGGCAGCCCATTCATTTGAATGGGCTTTCGTGCTCCTGAAAATGCAGGGAAAAGGTCCCTGCATCATTTTTTAAAATCACAGCCCACATGGAAACCGCAAGTGCAGTGCGGTTCCCAGTGTGGGAAGTGGCTGCTGCGATTTCCAGTGCATGCGGGTGCCATTAGGATTAATGGCACTCTCGCGTATCTCCTGTGGTTTTCTGTGCGGGTGGTTGCAGCTGCAGGAACATTGGCATATCACAGCCCACATGGAAACTGCAAGTGCAGTGCGGGTCTCAGTGTGGGAAGTGGCTGCTGCAATTTCCAATGTATAGGCGGGTGCTATTAGGATTAATGGCACCCTCACGCATCTCCTGCGGTTTTCTGTGCAGGTGGTTGCAGCTGCATGAACATTGCGGATCTGCAGTGGCAATCACCCACAATGGTGTGAACCTAAGAATTCCACGTATGGATTTCATAGCCTAGATACATTGTTCCAGCTTGGACCAATGTAAGTATGCATATGCCATACCTGTGGGATCCCTGTCTAAGCTGCAAATCATTATAGTTGTCGCTGCTACCGCAGTGTTCGCGGTCTTCCAGGTCTCATGCCGAGCAGCTGTACTGCTGCATAGTAACTACACAGATTTGTTCACTTGGACTAGGCACTATTCACAGAATGGAAAGGCATTCTCTGATTGGACAAGGTTTAGAGGCAGGGTATGTCGGGATCATCTCCACTCAGTACAGTCAGAGAACGCCTTGGAAGGTATTCTTTGAATGGCACCTATGCCCAGTGTTCGAGTCACTGGGAAGCAGGGCAGCCATACAGCACGGGATCTGGAAGACTGTGGCCATCACTGTAGTAACAAAGGCTGCTACAGTGATTTCCAGCTTTTTTAGGGATCCAACAGATATGGCATATGCATTCCTACATTGGTCCAAGCTGGACCAATGTAAATATTCTATAAAATCTATATCTGGAATTCAGCTTTAATAAACACATAAGACACGGTCTTAAAAATAATTTACAATGGTGATACAAACATCTACATTTTTTTTCTACAAAGCATCAGGGGTCTCCAAACTTTCTAAACAAACAGCCAGCTTGCTGTCCTTCAGACTTTAGGGGCCGGACTGTGGCCACTGGGTGTAGAAAAGCTTCTGACATCAGTGGAGAAAAAAAAAATGTCCCCTCGGTGTCAGTGGGAGGAGCTGTGCCCCCTCATTGGTGTCAATGGGAGGAGCTGTGCCCTCTCGGTGTCAGTAGGAGGAGCTGTGCCCCCCTCAGTGTCAGTGGGAGGAGCTGTGTCTGCTCGGTGTCAGTGGGTTCCATTGTTGGTGTCAGTGGGGGGAATTATGCCCCATTGTTGGTATCAGTGAAGGAAATAGTGACCCAAGGGCCAATTAAAAACAAGCAAAGGGCCGCAGTTTGGAGACCACTGCTCTACATTAAGAATCATGTATTACTTAAATCATCAATGCATTGGTGAGTAATACTGTATCTCAGGCCTAAGTACAGTGGGGATCGAAAGTTTGGGCACCCCAGCTAAAAATTTGTATTAATGTGCATAAAGAAGCCAAGGAAAGATGGAAAAATCTCCAAAAGGCATCAAATTACATATTAGACATTCTTATAATATGTCATCAAAAGTTAGATTTTATTTCCATCATTTACACTTTCAAAATAACAGAAAACAAAAAAATGGCATCTGCAAAAGTTTGGGCACCCTGCAGAGTTAATATCTTGTACTGCCCCCTTTGGCAAGTATCACAGCTTGTAAACGCTTTTTGTAGCCAGCCAAGAGTCTTTCAATTCTTGTTTGAGGTATCTTTGCCCATTCTTCCTTACAAAAGTCTTCCAGTTCTTTGAGATTTCTGGGCTGTCTGTCACGCACTGCTCTTTTAAGGTCTATCCATAGATTTTCAATTATGTTGAGGTCAGGAGATTGTGAAGGCCATGGCAAAACCTTCAGTTTACGCCTCTTGATGTAATCCCCCGTGGATTTCGAGGTGTGTTTAGGATCATTATCCATTTGTAGAAGCCATCCTCTCTTTAACTTCAGCTTTTTCACAGATGGCATCAAGTTACCATCCAAAATTTGCTGAAATTTTATTGAATCCATTTTTCCTTCTACTCGTGAGATGTTCCCTGTGCCACTGGCTGCAACACAACCCCAAAGCATGATTGATCCAACCCCATGCTTAACAGTTGGACAGAGGTTCTTTTCATTCAATTCTGTGCCCCTTCTTCTCCAAACGTACCTTTGCTCATTCCGGCCAAAAAGTTCAATTTTAACCTCATCGGTCCACAGAACTTGTTTCCAAAATGCATCAGGCTTGTCTATATGTTCATTTGCAAAGTTCAAACGATGATTTTTGTGGTGAGGATGTAGAAGAGGTTTTCTTCTGATGACTCTTCCATGAAGACCATATTTGTACAAGTATCTCTTTATAGTGGAATAGTGTACCACAACTCCAGTGTCTGCCAGATCTTTCTGGAAGGATCGTGCAGTCAAACGTGGGTTTTGAATTGTTTTTCTCACAATCCTGCGAGCTGTTCTGTCTGATATTTTTCTTGGTCTTCCAGATCTTGCTTTAACTTCCACTGTTCCTGATGACTTCCATTTCTTAATTACATTCTGAACAGAGGATATTGACATCTGAAAACGCTTTGCTATCTTCTTATAGCCTTCTCCAGCTTTGTGAGTGTCAACTATTTTCAGTTTTCTAGACAACTGCTTAGAAGAACCCATGGTGCTGATTGTTGTGGCAAGGTCAGATGAGTCTGGGCATTTAAAACCTTTGAGATTGACATCACCTGGTCTTCCCAGACGATGACTGAGAACAATCCATGACACTGGCAGGTCTCAGCTTTGCAAAGGGGGCAGTGCATGCTATAAATTCTTCAGGGTGCCCAAACATTTGCAGAAGCCATTTTTTGTTTTCTGTTATTTTGAAAGTGTAAATGATGGAAATAAAATCTAACTTTTGTTGACATATTATAAGAATGTCTAATCTGTAATTTGATGCCTTTTGGAGATTTTTCCATCTTTCCTTGGCTTCTTTATGCACATTAATACAAATTTTTAGCTGGGGTGCCCAAACTTTCGATCCCCACTGTATGTATGACAGACTCCATAATGTTCCAGAAAAATCAATGTTGCTGCTATATATTTAAACCTTTTGTCCAACATAAATACTTCTCAAAGCAGAATTTTAGTCAACTAAATACATATACAAATTAAAGTGACACTAAAAAGGTAATTTTTTTTTTAATAATAAAATAAAAAAATAAGTTACACTCACCTGCTCTGTGCAATGGTTTTGCACAGAGCATCCCCAATTCTCCTCTTCTCAGGGTTCCCCGCAGGTGCTCTTGGCCTTTTCTTCGTGTGCCCCCATAGCAAGTTGCTTACTATGGGGGCACACAGTGCATGCTAGCTCCCGAACCACACTTCATACACAGGCTGAGCCCTGCCTGCCGCTTCCTCCTCACTGCATTTAATTAACAGCAGCAGGAGCCAATGGCTCGAAAAATGGGTCTAAAAACATGCATGTGCCATACATTCTAGGAGGAGTCAATGGTGAAGAAGGATCTGGGCGTTCTGGTGGATCATAGACCCAATAATAGCATGTGATGCCAAGCTACACTTTCTAAAGCCACCAAAATACTTTCTTGTATTAAGAGGTTTAAACTCCAGAGAGAGACACATAATTGTGCAGTGTACAAATCATTAGTTTTACCTCATCTGGAATATGCAGTTCAATTTTGGGCGCCAAGTCACAAAAAAGGATGTTGGAGAACTGGAGAAAGTGCAGAAAAGGGCCACCAAACTGATAAGAGCCACGGAGGAGCTCAGCTATGAGGAAAGATTAGAGGAACTGAATTTATTGTGTCTTGAGAGATTAAAAGAGAAGTATTTATTTTAAACAAAATAAACATCTATACTCCCCTATGTGGATGCAGCATCGATACGCTGCTGGCTCTGCACGGAAAAGTGAGCAATCATACACCACTGATCACTCAGTTCTCCCCTCCACTCTGAGCTCAGAGCAGTGACTGTCAGGAGGCTGGGGAGGGGGTGGGAGCAGCTGGCTCAGGCTCTCAGTGACTATCGGAGAGGCTGAGACAGCTGTTGGTCCAGGCATCTGGGTGGATCCGGACTTTAAATTTGGGATCTTTTCTGAGCCTGGACCGGCTGAGTGATGTCAGCCAACAGTGTGCTATAGCCTACAGTTGACTGAAAATGGGTCACTGGAGTTCAGAACGATATGCACTCCTGTGTTCCCCAGGAGAGTTCTAGCCAAAAGAGCTTTGGCTATACTTCTCCTTTAAGGGAGAATATGATCACTATGCATAAATACATAAGTGGTCTATATAGTGAGCTTGGTGTACTTATTCACTTTCAGGGCATTAGAGGACAAAGGGGCACTGTTTACCCCTGGAGGAAAAGAGATGTTGCCTCCAAATATAAAAAGGCTTTACAGTAAGAGCTGTGAAAATGTGGAATAGGTTCCTTCAATAACTAGTTCTGGTCAGCTCAGCATATATATATATATATATATATATATATATATATATATAACTGGATGCATTCTTAAATGCTCATAATATAACTGGATATTAGCATTTAAAGGGTAAGAAGAGATTTTTGATCCAGGAAATATCTGCCATCTGGGGGGTCAGGAAGAACTTTATTTTTCTCCTGTGGAAGCAAATTGGTCCCATGTTTTATGATACAAAACGTATTGGAAAAAAAACAAAAACACAAAACGGGCAGACTTGATGGACCACTTGGTCTTTTGTCTGCTGTCACTTATGTTCCTATGTTTTTATGTTCTATTAGCCAAAGATACAATGAATCAATTTAAAGTAAAAAGAACTTCATCCCTCCAGGTCAGTAGAAGGGTATAGAAGAGTTACATGCAAACAGTACAACATTACATGTGCCTCTCTTAAAAACACAGGACATTGTTCAAATTTGACATTCAAGCTCTCCATACATTATGGATTGACAATAGTATAATAAAACCAGCAGATATAGGCATAGCAATTGTGGTGTTGGACCTTTCGGAAAACTGTATTGGGACACTTCCTATGCTATTTGTTCTAAAAGCGCTATGAAAAAATTTCACATGGTCCAATAATTACTGCTCATTCAAAACTATGGCCATGGGCATAGTCTATTAGTCTCATATTCACTAATTTTATTTGTTTGTAAGTATCTCTGTGACATTTTTATTACATAAGTTTCTTGGTGGAAAAGATATTGATGTCTTTTTGGGTTCAGAAGGAGAGCTACATAGTTGTTTCCTGAACTCCATCTTTCCAGGTATTATCTTCAGTTTTGGAATATTCTGAGGCTGCTAACCACTTCCTAGTTCTTGAGATAGATATACAGAGGTATACAAGAGCAGACCAAATCTAAGTGGTGTCCGAAAAAGTGCTTTATTTTCCCGATAGCTCAAAATAGAAGTATGGGATGGTTTTTTTTGTAAATCATACTTGCCTAGGTGGATGTAGCTTTGGTCTGATGCTGCATGTGTCCACCGCCAGCTTTAAGTGTGAGAAGTCAGCAATCACGTGACCGCTGATCACTGAGTTCTCACAGCCATTCTGAGCAGAGAGCGGTGACTGTCAGTCACCACTGTCTGCTTTGAAACCAACCAACCCCCAGCCGCCCCCCACGCACACGGGAGCGCTGGGCTGTGGAGAGGGAGAGAGCTGGTGGCTCAGGCTCCGCTCCTGATTCTGGGGTGGATCCTGACTTTAAAGTCGGGGTCTTTCCCCGGCTTGGACTAGCTGAGTGACAGCAGCCTCACACCAGTTTATTGGTTTTTCACATGTTTGTGGTGTCGTGCCAGATTTAAGAACATTTAAAATTTCAATGCAAAGCCAAGTTTTTTGTTCACTACCATATTTACGTTACCCTATTCATAGCACTTTTAACATGATTTGGCACTGCTAGTGCAACACCATATTGAATTTAACATTGGCAAGTTAACACACAAAAATGCGCCATCATTTACACAACAAAACTGATGGCTTTACGTTTGTTAATTCCCCACAATGTGTACTGGATACTGTTTACATATAGCTGTCAAACGGGGGCCTTTGTTCAGACACATTTAAGACCAGTGCAGAAATATGCCAGCACACAACCGGTGTACAGTGCCTTGAAAAAGTGTTCATACCCCTTGAAATGTTCCACATTTTTGTCATGTTACAACCAAAAACATTAATGTATTTTATTAGGATTTTATGTGATAGACCAACACAAAATGGCACATAATTGTGAAGTGGCAGGAAAATGATAAATGGTTTTTAAATTTTTTTACAAATAAATATCTGAAAAGTGGTGGTTTGCATTTGTATTCAGCCCCCTATACTCTAATACCCCTAACTAAAATCTAGTGGAACCAGTTGTCTACAGAAGACACCTTATTAGTAAATGGAGTCCACCTCTGTGTAATTTAATCTCAGTATAAATACAGCTGTTCTGGGATGCCCTCAGAGGTTTGTTAGAGACCATTTGTGAAAAACAGCATCAAGAAGGCCAAGGAAAACACCAGCGAGGTCAGGGATAAAGTTATGGATAAGTTTAAAGCAAGGTTAGGTTATAAAAAAATGTCCTAAGCTTTGAACATCTCACGGAGCACTGTTCAATCCATTATCTGAAAATGGAAAGAGTATGGCATAACTGAAACCTACCAAGACATGGCCATCCACCTAAACTGACAGGCCGGGCAAGGAGAGCATTAATCAGAGAAGCAGCCAAGAGGCCCGTAACTGTGGAGGAGTTGCAGAGATCCATAGCTCAGGTGGGAGAATCTGTCCACAGGACAACTATTAGTCGTGCCCTCCTCCTTTATGGAAGAGTGGCAAGAAGGAAGCCATTGTTGAAAGAAAGCCATAAGAAGTCCCATTTGCAGTTAGTGAGAAGCCATGTGGGGGACACAGCAAACGTGGAAGACGGTGCTCTGGTCAGATGAGACCAAAACTGAAATTTTTGGTCTAAAAGCAAAACGCTTTGTGTGGCAGAAAACTAACACTGCACATCACCTTGAACACACCATCCCAACCGTGAAACATGGTGGCAGCATCATGTTGTGCGGGTGCTTTTTTTTTTCAGCAGGGACAGGGAAGCTGGTCAGAGTTGATTGGAAGATGGATGGTGCCAAATACAGGGCAATCTTAGAAGAAAACCTGTTAGTCTGTAAAGACTTGAAATTGGGGCGGAGGTTCACCTTCCATCAGGACAATGACCCTAAACATACAGCCAGAACTATAATGGAATGGTTTAGATCATCGTTTCTCAACTGGGGTGCCGTCAGAGGTCGTCAGGGGTGCCGCGGCATCTTGCTTGAGAATGGCATTCAGATCTGACTCAGCTCCCACAGATCTGCCGAAGTGTAGATCGGCACAAGGAGCTCTCGATCAGGGCAGGCAGAAGGGGCAGCTCTGCCGGTGGGATGAGTCCTGCACCAAACAGGAAAAGGCTGAACTCCACTGGCGCAGGAAGTCTAGGAGACATCTGGCATAGAGATGTCTGGGTAGATGGGGATGCTGGACACAATTTGAGTGTGGGGATGGAATTCTGGCTGCCTGTACTGCGGAAGATCTGCTGAAGGTAGGGTAGATGCAGAGAGTGACGCCGAAAAGGTGATCAATGATAGCACCAGTACCAACGCAGATGATTGCATCAGTGGTCTGCAACAGGTGAGGCTCACAAAGGTGAAAGTTGCAGAGAAGCCATGTATTTGCTTACTGACAGGGACAGATTTATACTTTTGCCCCCCTTCCTAAGACAACTGTCTTGTATCACTCTTATAATTCCCTGCTCAGCAGTATACAGAATGTATTTATGTGAATGTACAGTATGTTTATATGCCTATAGGTACCTTACATTTAATTTTGACCCCTAATCATGTACAATCAGAATTGCTTTCTGGCGCACATTCAAAATGGCGGCAAGAACTGATGCTTCTCTAAAAAGCGATCCTTGATGGCTCGCTTTTCAGAGGAATTTGACAGTGCACATGGTTACAGGGAAGTTGCAGTGTAGTCCCCTTCACCTGGCGGTATTCTTCTTGCCATGGCCACAGCATGTATACAAAACATGGCTGCTAAGGGGGAGCCGATTGGGGTAGTAAAAATGTAGCTCAACCCTGGGGTTTTACTGCCCCCTAATATCATGTGTGAACAAGCCCTTTATTCACATCGGTACGAGTGCATAATAGGCAGCCTATTAATTTCAATGGGCTTCCCTACCCACAGAAACGCAGGGGAAGAAGTCACCAACCCTTTAATAAAAATTACGCTGCACTGAAAGAAAATCACCAGCTTTGCCAGTGCATGGGGGTACCATTAAGAATTAATGGCACCCCTGAAGATCTGCTAAAGAGCAGCATGTTTGTGTGTCGGGAACACGCATGATTTTGCAAGCGTTCCCTGACACGCAGTAATGTGAACCAAGCGTTACACTAGGACTCGAGACTGAAAATACTTTTCAAGGGCGCCCTGACTGGAAAAAGGTTGAGAAACACTGGTTTAGATCAAAGCATATTCATGTGTTAGAATGGTCCAGTCAAAGTCCAGACCTAAATCCAATTGAGAATCTGTGGCAAGACTTGAAAATTGCTTTTCACAGACACTCTCCATCCAATCTGACAGAGCTTGAGCTATTTTGCAAAAATTTCACTCTCTAGATCAGGCTCTCTCAACCAGGGTGCTTTTGAAGTTTCTTCAGGGGTGCCTTGGCAAAATGTGTAAAAGTTGCATCAAAACTTGTATACAAGCCAGCAGGCACAACAAGCATGACTTTAAGTTACACAAAGCCACAGGTTTACATTGTGCACCATTACAACCTTCTAGCCACCTGCGTCCTGACAATCAATGACATCATCAGTTGATAAGGAGGATGTCAGTTGCCTGCACAGCATCCTAGTTTTTCCCTCCCCTGCCCTTCTCCATCAGTGCTGGGGTCACATTAGCTCAGTGATGGAGAAAAACAGAGAGAAGAGAAACACTGGAATACTACTGTGCAAAAGTACATTTGCTTTGGAAGAATAACTCACCTCTGTTGGGTGTCCTACATGTGTGGATGTTGTCGCGTTATATAAAACTATTCGAATAGTTTTTTACATTTTAGAATGTGGTGCCTTTTTAAAATTATGGACAGTCTGGAGGCACCCCATTTTGGAATGGGGTGCCTCCAGACTGTTCATAATTTTAAAGGGTGCCTCGGGACTGTCCATAATTTTAAAAGGTGCCTTGACTGAAAAAAAGGTTGAGAAACACTGCTCTCGATGTGCAAAGCTAGTAGAGACATACCCAAAAACACTTGCAGCTGTAATTGCAGCCAAAGGTGGTTCTACAAAGTATTGAGGGGCTGAATACAAATGCACGCCACACTTTTCAGATATTAATTTGTAAACAAAAATGTTGAAAACCATTTATCATTTTCCTTCCACCTCACAATTATGTTCCACTGTGTGTTGGTCCATCAAATAAAATCCCAATAAAATAAATTTACGTTTTTGGTTGTAACATGACAAAATGTGGAAAATTTGAAGGGGTTTGAATACTCTTTCAAGGCACTGTAATTCAGTGGTAACAGACAGTATCTTCTAACATTCACATACTGGATAACCTTATAAAATCGTTCGAGTTTATTTGTTAAAGCGCATGTACCTCCCCCAGTGCTTTAGAAAATAAACTATTCCTATTATACCTTTTTTTGGTCTTTTTTACTTGCAGTCTTCTGGTCAGTCCTGACATAATGGGTGTTTCCATGGTGGTGGTTGTGTGGTTTGTCCTTACTCATGGTGTCCTAGCATGATGTGCCACAAGGGGATGCTTGTCCCTGATGGCCTGGGATCAAAGGAAACGAGTCGAATAATACTGGGTGTCTCTGAATCTGGAAGATTGGTGGCATCTAGTTTCAAAGAAATACTATGGGCTTCTTATTTGAAATATTAAGCCACAGCTCCTTTGTTTTTGTTTCTGCTAGGCCTCACTTCTTTACATTTTTTTTGAAAGGTGGTATTGGGTTAAAATGTCCCTCCTGTCTGCATTATGTAGTACAGATCATATGACCATTTAAAAGGTGCTTTTAAAAGCACCTCTCTGGCATAAAATTTACAATTGAGGCATTACAAAATGGCAAAGATATAGATGCCAAGAAACCAGTTGCAAACAGTTTTGAAAAGGCAGGACATCAAGTACATAAACTTGAATTTAGGGTTTAATTTTTCAATGGTGAATATCTTGTATGCGGTCTCTTCTTTTTTCAAGGTTGTCTTTATAGCTATCTCTGTGGGTCCCATGATCACTGCTCTCACTACCTGTTCTTGGGTGTATCTCGTACCCTTCAGGGTCTCATGGAGAAACCCTATGTGCACTCATCAGCCTGTGACGTACTCATGCACCTTGTTATTCTGGTGCTCTGGATGTGGGCAGTCATGTGACCATAATGTGCATGCACTTCAACTAGCATCTGGACATGCCTGATTTTAATATGTTCAGCAGAAATGGCCAGCCTGGGCATGCATAGTGCTATACTTTGGATGGGAGACTCCAGTAATGTTGACAACAGTGGTCATATGGTCACTACAGTGCACACTTCCTTATAGAAAGTTGAAGTAACAGTGTGGATTCATAAGGCGTTCTAGAGGAAAAAAGTAAAAGCTAGGAATATGTCAATTGATAAAGAAAATAGTGATTGTACCTCTGTACTGTTATGTAAGGGAGCATATTGGTTTTATACCAACAATACTGTTTTTCCAGCAGGGCACATTACTCCTTTCTCCTTAACATATTTTTTGCATGAAACATGCTTTATTTTGTAAAAAAAAGAACTATACTGTACAAAGCAAGATTTTCTCCCCA
This sequence comes from Staurois parvus, assembly GCF_062004578.1. Lineage (NCBI taxonomy): Eukaryota > Metazoa > Chordata > Amphibia > Anura > Ranidae > Staurois > Staurois parvus. The sequence goes on along the minus strand of NW_028318199.1, from coordinate 5,635,628 downwards.
ACAACAGGCTCCATAATACGGAATAGGATTTAACTGTGGACAGTGAAGAAACAGATCTAAATCCAAGCTCTGGTGAAAATGATGACAAAGTGTGGTTTCCCCAGCTTTGTGGGGCTTATTTTTTATTTATTACAGGTGCTTACTCTGTGCACACTAAGAATGCTTACTTGCATATCCCCATCATTCTAGCACAACACTGCCTCTGCTTTGCTGTGGACATGCAGTATTACCAGTTTGTAGCCCTCCCATTTGACAGGCCTTTTACAACCACTGTGTTCATTAACATATGGGAACCCGTGCTACTCTTCCTGGGTATTCCTATTGAAGGATACCTGGACAACCTCCTGTTGAGAAATAGTCATAAATATTGAACGGCAATGTGATGCAGGCAGTACATACTTTAAAAAGGTTGGGGTGGATGCTGAACAATTAGAAATCAGTGCTGGAATCGACTAATCACTTGAAATATCTGGGTCTCATCAGTGCAGGGGACTTGGTCAACCGAAGAATCTCAGCTCTTGATCATCATTCTTGAGCTCTGAGTGATTTGGTTGTCCTGCAATGTTGGACACCCTGACTGCGGGGTCATCTGATTAGGATGTGGTCAGACAATGCCTCTGCAGTGGTGTTCATTAACCACCAAGGAGCAACTAGAGCTGCAAGAGGTAGAAAAGATCCTAACCTATTGGGTATTACACCTACAAGTTTTCAGGACCTATTCACAGGTGGGGAGCACCAGATATGAACCTTCTGACCTCCAGGTTCAACAACAAACTGGACAGGTGACAAACAGATACAGAGATTTTCTGGCGTAAGCGGTGGATTCTCTGGTGGTTCTATGGAATTAGTACAGTCTGATCTACAGTATGCCTTTTATGCTCTGAAACGTTTTACTCATCTACTCTGCAGGATCAAGATGGAGGACTTTCCAGTGATTCTCATAGCTCTGAACTGGCTCAGGCAGGTGTCGCACTCTGACTTGATCAAACCTATTGCAAAGTAAATCCTGTTTCTACCAATTTCCTGTTTCTACCAGGCATCTAGTGGTGACTGGTGGAACTATAGTCTTCAAACTTAATATAAAATGCTCAAATACCTGATCACCAGAGTTTTTTTGTAACTGTGGTGACCTGGCAACTGGAATTTCACCAGCCCTGGATTATTATCATTATGTAATCAATAAAAAAAAAAGTATTTTTAAATGTAGCTGAGTTTAAAGTATAAACAAAATTTTTTTTATTTTAGTTTTGGATAGAGTGGTTAGAGATATTAGAATGCTTGTTTGGTTTTATTGCTGTCTGTGTACCCATTGAGGAGATTGACCCTCTCTGTTTGTCATGTTTTATCATTATTGAAAGTGAAAGTAAAAGAAAATCACAAATTTTGAGTTGTCCCCAAAAAAATGATAGAGGGGAAATCTTCCAATGAGGACACTAGTTCTTGTGACCTGGGAGTCCCCTAGAAATTCCCTTAACATGCAGGGATTTTTGCTCACTTTCTGTTTTGGCTATGAGACAGGTATGACGATCACGGCATCAGACCCCAGCCCTTCTCACCAAACTCGTGACCGAAGGACTAGCCAATGTAAAACCGCGCTGTCACGTGCGTAACAATGCCACTCTCAGCTGCACCCTGCACAAAGATTTTCCAGCTAATGGACCACAATCTGTGTACCTGCAGCCTGGGAGCGATTGTTACTGGGTCAGGTTAATTACACAATTAACCCTTCACACTGCCATCACTTCCTTTTTGTACAGAGAAAGAGGAAACTCGGCAATATCAGCAATAACACTATGATGTTTGAATAATCGTTTGTATACACAATGTCACCGTGGACAGATGTATGCAGACGTTTAAAACACACAGTAGCGCTCTTCAGAGGGATTCTTTGCATTAAAGAGCTTTAGAAACAGTTCAACACTTTCAGAAAGTAAGATTTATTACTAAGGTCACAAGGGTGCAATAAAAATATTTACAGAAAAAGATGTAACCAATATAAATGTATAAATATACAGAGACCAATAACACAGCAAAGAGAACAGAAGTTTTAGAGAGGTAGAGTACTTGCCAAAAGTCCTGGGTTAAGCAGATCAAGTTTCCTGAGCAAAAGGGCCTTTATCTCCCAAGTTGGTTACGATGTTAAAAGGGAGATTTCTTCAACTTCAACACGACCTACTCAACTTAACCCTCTGCTCCTAGCATAACAGCTTTTTCTAGGAACTCAGCAGGGTGTCTCCCTGAAGCAGAGAACCAGTCACCTCACTTGGGGAGGGCGTTGCAGGCGGAGACCCAAGCTAGAACCAAAATCCCACGCAGATGATATCATGATCAATAACTTACCCTCAGTGCATGTAGCAGCCTAGCCACTAGTGGATTAATATGCAGAAGCACCTGCTGAACGTCTAGATATTAAATATGACATACCTGTTTGGGACTGTTAAGGAGATAACGTTTTCGGCTCTCCTGTAGATTCCTAGGGGGTGTAATATATCAGCCGACTTGTATTAAAGTGACCGATCTGAATATATGCCTGGTTCCCTTGTAAGTCTTCCATATCTCCAGATATAAAATTATATGGAAAAGGGGATTTTTAAATGTGAGTCTGTTTTACAACTAGCTGGAATGTCTTTGAAGCTCAGTGAAGGACTGGTTTATGGTTTTATGATCCTTTTCCAAGCAAGAGTCTCACAGACCTACTGGGGCCAGGCTAATTGGGGTTTATAACCATGCTGCTCTCCAGCTGTGGCCTGACGCCTTTTGAACTCAGCATCCAGGTACCACGTGTCACTCAACAGAGAGGGAGGGGGGATTTGGAGGAGGGAGAGAGAGATACAAAATGGAGGGTTTGAAGCAAAAAGGATGACCGCGTCCATCTCTGTGTGCATGATTGCTACAACAGGGAGAGAAGGTAAATCTGCACAATTGAACACAGATGGTAAAATAAAATCTGATGGGTTATAAACCTCCCATGTTCTACCCAAAATGAAAAAAAAAAAAAAAAGTTTTGCCTGTAGTCCACTCTAAAGCACCACAAAGGGCCTGTTCACATCAGTGCACTGCAGTATTGCACACCTTACCACAACACATGATAATTCACAATATGTGTATTGCAATGGTATTCCTTTAAATGGCACCCTAATGGCCAAAGCACATTGCACATTTTGTATTTTCTATGCAGCTTATAAACCCTTTACAATAAAGAAGCCCACAAACTTACAATAAGATTTTACTAGTGGTAATTTAAGTTTGTCTGTAAAAGATCAACTTATTATTACTCATAAATACTAGATTGTAAGCTCTAACAAGCAGGGCCCTCTGTTTCCTCTTGTACCAAATTGTATTGTAACTGCTATGTCTACCCTCATTTTGTAAAGCGCTGCGCAAACTGTTGGCGCTATATAAATCCTGTATAATAATAAAATGTAAGAATACCAGAACATATATTATAACTGATGCATAGATCAGTGATGTATTGTTTTCCATATTTAAAGGCGGTATATATAATATATATATATATATACATACATACATACATACATACACTCCCTGGCCACTTTATTAGGTTCATCTGCTTGATAACACAAATTGCTAATCAGCCAATCACATGGCAGCAACTCAGTGCATTTAGGCATCTAGACATGGTGAAGACGACCTGCTGACTCTTGGTCAGAGTGACTTTGAATGTGGCATGATTGTTGGTGCCAGACAGGGTGGTCTGAAAATTTCAAAAAACGCTGATCTACTGGGATTTTCACACACAACCATCTCTAAGTTTTACAGAAAATGGTCCGAAAAAGAGAAAATATCCAGTGAGCAAGAACGCCTTGTTGAGGTCACAGGAGAATGGGCAGACTGTGTGTGTGTGTGTGTGTGTGTGTGTGTGTGTGTGTGTGTGTGTAAAGCACTGCGTAAATTGACGGAGCTATACAAGTACCTGAAATAAAAAAATAAAAGTACAACTTAAATTGGAGATCCACTCACCCTGTCAAAAAATACAAGTGAGCAGCTACAAAAACTGTAGCTGCTGACTTTTAAAAAACAACCCCTCGGTGTGTCCCCCGCAGCCCGTTTCACTGGCCGTCCTGTATTCCAGGAGGCTGGTATCTTCAGTTTAGGCACCCAGCTGTGCAGCTTGTGGCTTCACAGCCAGGTACCCACTGCGCATGTGCGAGTAGCGCTGCGCTTCATGAATGGTCCTGTAGTCTTCTGTCACATGTCTATATATTCATATCAGTCCCTAACCCTCAACATACAATCTAAGGTTCCCAACTCACATTTATACATGCACATACTAGGGCCAAATTAGACAGGAGCCAATTAACCTACCAGCATGGCTTTGGAGTGTGGAAGGAAACCAGGGAGAACTTGGAAAACCAGGCAGGTGGTGCCACAGTTGGAAATCGAACCAATAGACCTTAGTGTTGCCAGGTGGAAGTGCTAACCATTTAGCCATTGTTCTGCCCTCATATTACACCCAATATTTGGATTCTGTCCTTAGCATGGTTGTCTTTCATGATTAGACAACTGGTGCTTTTATTAGAACCATTCTGCTTTATAAAAACTAGTGCAGTGGAAAGGGAGGTGTTGCAGATGGTCCAGTTCTAATTTTCACATTCTTTGCTTTAGTTTTTCTGAAGCTACAATGTGATTGATTGCATTTGTACTTTTTTATTTAGCCTTGAATTGTATCCCAGTTAGCTTAGAAACCCAGGAAAGATTTTTACCAATGCTAGTAAAAATTAAAGCTTTGTAAAATGCATGCAGTTAAAGTAAATGGGGACCATGGGATACATGTCACTCTATGGAGGATTATTAACAGTTTGTCACAGCTAAAGTAGATCACTGGCATGGGTATTAAAATCATACAAAGTCAATGCTATTTAATATTGTATGAAGCTGATTTCATCATATCAACAAAGAAAATATAAGTGTTTCTGCATTGCATAATTTCAGTTTTGTTGTACCATTATTAAACTGTATACATTTAAAAATAGTTGATGACATAAATACTTTTTCTACTTGCCTACTATTGCAAAAAGTTGTACACAGAATACTGGTCATATAGTTTATACTGCCCTGACTAGCAACGTAATAAATAACCTCAAACTGCTAACACACCACTAAATAAACCCTATACCCTAATAGCAGCCAGGCCAAAAATAAACAATAATAGTAATAATGATAAAACATATACACTATTTCAGAAATAAAATGTCCTCAAAATATCAGTGTCCATAATACAAAACATATTAGAGCAGTGTTTCTCAAGTAATGGGTCGCATGCCAAAAGTGCGTCACAACCAGAAGTGGACTGATCCGTGGGGCAAGTGCCCCCCCCCCAGGCCTCTGTAATGCCCCTACCATCACCCCAGACTTTGAGACAGACATCAAGAGCAAGAAGCATCATCAGTTTTCCCATTATTTCTAATTAATTTCATATGTTTCAATTACCGTTTATTTTATTGGGTTTTTACCTCGACAGCACTTTCATTTTCACTAGTGCTACTGTCACGGTGTGAGGTCAGGTTCAGAGACCAGTAGCTATAGCAGCAGACCAACCAACAGGATAGGTAAACAAGCAGGTCACCCTGGGTATATGACGCAGGCTCACCTGAGGTGCGGGGTCTAAGCACTAACCAGTATTCACCAGAGCTCCTGATGGTGGAGATGGATTTTGCTGTGTGTTAGTACCAGGTCGCAGTTCTCAGGATCACCCCACCAGGAAGTGAGCAAGCCAGAATCCAGTAACAGATATGGCAGGTAGGGATCTAGCAGAAGCGTAGTCAGTAAACAAGCCAAGGGTCAGTAACAAACAGTAGCAGGTTGGGATGAGGCAGAATCATAGTCAAGGAACAAGCCAAAGGTTGGCAGCGAAGGTATGGACGGCAGCAGGAGATACAAAGCGAGATACTGGCTGGAGAAGGCACAATAATCTGGCAACCAGGAAGTGCAGAGACATGGCTTAAATCAGGAAATTCATGGGAGGAGCAAGGAGTTCAAGGTTTGTCAGAAAAAAAGGCACAAGGCAGGATTGTCCAATAGATCAGGCAGAGAGTTGTCCAGCATCCCAGGTAGCTCAGTGAGAAGAGTTACTGCCTGACATAGTAGAGGTCCCAGGTTCAAGTCCAGGCTCTGACAGCTGCACTATCCATTTTGGAAGGAAGCTGTTTGTTTACTGTTTATAAAGTGCATATACATTGTAGAATTACTGCACAAGTTGTTTTGTAGAATAAATTGTAATGTTTCGGAAATTAAACTATTTTTGAGTTGTGACTTAATGACCAAGGACAAAAGTGGGTCCTTAGCTTCCACAGGTTAACCTCTTCAGCCCCAGCCACTGCATATGTACATTTGCAGGGCAGCACGGCTGCGCAAAACCACGCTTTAAAACGTGGTTTTGCAAAACAGGTAGGGGCACGCACGAGGCGCGCACCCACCCTACCTGTCCCGCGGGTGTCAGCAGCGGGTCTCCGCCGCTGGGTCACGGCCGGTCATTACCGGCCGTTTCCCCGCGATTCGTGGTGATCGCTGACAGAGAGCAGGGCTGCATTGTTTATACACAGCCCTGCTATCTGTCACTTGCCTGTCAGCTCCTGACAAGCTGAAGAGGGAGAGAATAGTTTCTCTCTCTCGATCAGCCTGTCCCCGTCCAGCATACCCCCCCGCCCCCTAGTAAAACACTCCCCTCACACAGTAAACCCTAAAAATGTTAACCCCTTCCTCCCCAGTGCCATTAGTACAGTGTCAGTGGGTTTTTTTTTTCACTGATCACTGTATTGGTGTCAAGTCAGTTCCCCTCCAGTGTCAAAATGTCCGCCGCAGTCCTGCCATAAGTTGCTGATCGCTGCCATATGTCGCTTATTGCCGCCATTATTAGAATAAAAAAAATTAAAAATCCCAGTATCTTTCCCGCCATTTGTAAACGCTATAACTTTCATGTAAACCAATTAATTTACACGTATTGGGATTTTTTTTAGCAGAGACACGTCGCAGAATGCATTTTGGATGAAATTTGTGACAAAATTTGATTTTTTTAGTTTTTTTACTGGACATGTTTTATGGCAAAAAGTCCAAAATATTGTTTTTTTTTTCTCAAAATTGTCAGCCTTTTTTTTTTATAGCGCAAAAAATTTAAAACGCACAGGCGATCAAATACCACCGAAAGAAAGCTCAATTTGTGGGAAAAAAAGGATGTAAATTTAATTTGGGTGCGGTGTCGCATGACCGCGCAATTGTTAAAGTAACGCAGCACCGTAACACAAATTTCTTCTGTAACCGCTTCCTGACCACCCTACAGCAGAAATACTGCTACAGGGTGGCATGGGTACGCAAAATCACACCCCTCCCAGATAGCGTCAGATTGCGCGTCAGTACACCAGTCATCACATTTAACCCCTTGATAGCCAGGAACACGCTCATGTACAATAAACCTCCATTGCTAGTATAGTGTCTGAACGGGTCAATATCTTTGATCAGGTCAGCACTATACCAGTGTTCACATTAGTATAGCGTCCCCAAAAATGCAGCGTTAGTGGGATCAGCCCCGGCACCTGCCAACACCTGCGTTTAGCCCCTACGCTTACCCCCCCCTCTCCCCCAGCAAGTGCAGTGTCAGTAGGTCACTGTCACTTGATACATTGCACACAAAACCGCAGTGTTCGCAGAATCAGGCCTGATCTCTGTTAGCACTTGCCGGTAAATTTTGATGACTCTCATATGCAGCAGAGTGCCAGTACTAGTGTCGTTCTACCTTTTGGTGAACTGTCAAGTACCAGCGGTCTAGTACATCCTGGTCTTTCACATACCTCCTTGATTTTTGGAGCTGTTTTTCACAGAATATCTGTATGTGTTGATTGTGGATCAAAGCAGTTTATATGCACAACAATTTATTGCTGCCAACCCAAATTCAAACCTTGCCAGACCATTCGCATGGAAACTCATTACGGTTTTCGAATTTACATTTTTTTTGGGCCTAACCCTCAACATGGGCATTACTAAAAGAAATGAATTGCGGTTGTATTGGTCCGCAGACCCGATTCGTCATATGCCGTGTTCTCTGCTGCCATGGCCAGGCATAGATATGAGAGTATAATGTGTTTTATGCATTTCAGCAACAATACACTCTGTCATCCTCGGGGTAACCCTGAATTTGACCGGCTCCACAAAATTCAGCCCCTCGCAAATCACCTTAACCTAAAATTTGCAGATGTCTATACTCCCCAGCAAAACATCTGCGTTGATGAGTCCCTTATTAATTTTTCTGGCCGCCTTGCATTCAAACAATTTCTCCCCTGCAAGCGTGCCAAATATGGGGTCAAGATGTAGAAGACCTGTGAGAGGACAACAGGCTATACTTATAAGTTTCGGATTTACGAGGGAAAAGATAGTCACGAGGAGCCCGCCCAGATGCCCAGACTACAGAGCAGTGGCAAGATCGTTTGGGACTTGGTGTCATCATTTCTCCATATGGGGTACCACTTATACGTGGACAATTTTTATTTTAAGACATTTATTCAATCTTGGAACTGGCACTTGTGGCAAAGTGTGACCTAATGTGTGCCCACAATTAGAAGTGGGTGGATGCAGGGCGGTATATCCTAATGGTGGGCATACCACACACTTTTTCTTGCAGAGATTTCTTATTTTTTCATTCAGTCCACTGGCTGCATACAAAAAAAAAAAGAACATAGCATATATAACCAACAAGGACCAGCGATGTACTGGTACATCACCGGATTTGAATGCTTATACCAGGATGATGCCTACAGCTGCAGGCATCATCCTGGTGTCGTTTTTTTCAGCTGGTGATTGGCTTTCATGTAAAAGAAATCCTAGTAGCTAATTAGCTGCAAGATTGCTTTTACAAGCAGTGGGAGATGATGTCCCCCCTCCCCCGCTGCCTTCCACGTCCTTCTCGGGCAGTCCCGTGCCATCAGGGGAACCTGAGAATGCAGCCGGTGTTTCTGCCAGCTGACCATAGAGCTGATTGGAGACCAGAATGGTGGCAATCATCTCTATAGTCTAAGAATTCGGAAGCTACAAGCATTTCATCACTTCAGTTTCACAGGATATAAACAGCGCCATTTGTAAATTGGGAAAGCATCTGATCACACCGATTTTGGTTTGATTAGATAATGTAAGGGCAGAGGAGATATCTAGTGTCTGATAGACCCCAGATTTCTCAAAAAAGATTATATGACCATGCCCATTGATGTTATAGGGGTTATTTGCATTCCCTGTTATAGCATTAAAAGTGATAAAAAAAAAAAATTAAAAATTAAAGGTACAATGTAAAAATACTTAAAAAAAAAATCAAAATAATAATAAAAAAAAAAAAATTGCCCCTCCCATGCGCGCACACCTGTGTGCACAAGCCTTGACCCTGTGCCGTTATGTAAACAGCGGTTGCACCATGCATGTGAGGTATTGCCGTGAACGTCAGATCAAGGGCAGTAATTCTAACACTAGACCTCCTCTGTAAATCTAAAATGGTGGCTTTTAAAGCGCTGCCTATGGATATTAAAAATGTTTGCAGTTTGTCGCCATTGAACGGGGCATGTGCAGTTTTAAAGCATGTCATGTTTGGTATCTATTTACTCGGCATACCATTATCTTTTATATTTTACCAAACAATTGGCCAATATATTGTGTTTTTGTGCATTAAAAGTAAAAAAAGTGTATTTTTTTTTTAAATTGCTTTTGAAAAATCGCTGCGCGAGTACTATGTGCCATAAAAAATTGTAGTACCCACCATTTTATTCACTAGGGTGTCTGCTTTAAAAAAATATATAATGTTTGGGGGTTTAAATTAATTTCCTAGCAAAAAATACAGATTTTTTTCATGTGAACAAAAAGGCTTGGTCTTCAGGTGGTTAGAAGAGTGAATGATGTGTGGCATAAACTTCTAATGCTGGGCAAAATGCTGGGCACCCCCCAAAATGACCCCTTTTTGGAAAGTAGTCACCCCAAACTATTTGCGGAGAGGAATGTTGAATCAATAGAAGAATTTATTTTTTTACCACTTGGAAAATGACAAAAATAAATATATATTTTTTTTGTACACAAAATTGTCACTTTAAATGATTTACTGCTCACACATGCCATGGTTATATGTAGAATTACTCCCCAAAATACATTTTGCTACTTCTCCCGAGTATGGGGGTACCACATGTGAGAGACTTTTTGGCAGTCTAGCCAAGTACAGGACACCAAAATCCAATAAGCACCTTCAGGCTTTTAAAGGGCTTTATTTCCTCATTACACTTCCAGACTACCTATCACCGTTTTGGAAGCCATGAAATGCCAGGATAGCACCTAACCCCCCCAAATTACCCCTTTTTGGAAAGTAGACGCCCCAAGGAATTTGATAAAAAGCACGGTAAGTATTTTGCAGATCTCATTTGTTGCCACAAGTTTTTGGAAAATGAAGAAAAAAAACAAAAACATATTTTTTCTATTTTTTTTAAATTTCAAAACCTTGTGAGAAAAAATGAGATCTGAAAAATACTCACCATGCCTCTTTTTAAATTCCTTGGGGAGTCTACTTTCCAGAAAGGGGTCATTTGGTGGGGGTTTGGGGCTATCCTGGCATGTCAGGGCCTTCGAAACTGTGATAGGTAGTGAGGAAGTTACGCACCTTCAGGCTTTCAAAGTGGTCATTGGATTTCAGGCTCCTGTATGTGGCTAGGCTCCCAAAAAGTCTCACATGTGGTATCCCCATACTCAGTAGAAGTAGCAGAATGTGTTTTGGGGTGTAATTCCACATATACCCATGGCTTGTGCGAGAAATAAATCATTTAAATAACAACTTCGTGTAAAAAAAAAAAAAAAAGTTTTTGTCATTTTCCAGAAACTTGTGGAAAAAAAATAAATCTTCCATGGACTCAATATGCCTCTCAGCAGATAGCTTAGGGTGTCTAATTTCCGAAAAGGTGTCATTTGAGGGTGTTTGTACTATTCTGGTATTTTAGCACCTCAAGAAATGTGATGGGCAGTCAGAAAGTAAAAGCTATGTAAATTCCATTATCTATACCATAGTTTGTAGACGCTATAACTTTCACAAAAAGCAATCAATATACACTTATTGGGATTTTTTTTAACCAAAAACATGTAGCAGAATACATTTTGGCCTAAATTTATGATGAAATTTTAGTTTTTTTAGATATTTTTTATGACCAAAATGAGAAAATATTGTTTTTTTTCAAAAAACAATTTTTTTCTTCAAAACTTTTTCTGGTTATAGAGCCAAAAATAAAAAGTGAACAGGTGATCAAATACCTCCAAAAGAATGCTCTATTTGTGTTAAAGGACATAAATTCCATTTATGTACCGCATTGCATGACTGCACAATTGTCCGTTAAAGTAGCGCAGCGCTGTATAGCAAAAAAATTTCGTAAATTGCAGTATCTATACCATAGTTTGTAGACGCTATAACTTTCACACAAAGCAATCAATATACACTTATTGGGATTTTTTTTTACCAAAAACATGTAGCAGAATACATTTTGGCCTAAATTTATAACTAACTTTGAGTTTACTATATATTTTTTTATAGCTGAAAGTAAAAAATATAGTTTTTCTTCAAAATATTTGGAATTTTTTTGTTTATAGCGTGAAAAATAAAAAGCGCACAGGTGATCAAATACCACCAAAAGAAAGCTCTATTTGTGTGAAAAAAAGGCCGTAAATTTCGTTTAGGTGCAGCATTGCATGACCGCGCAATTATCAGTTGAATTAGTGCAGCGCCAAGTAGCAAAAAGAGGCCTGGTCATTAAGGGGGGTAAATCCTCAGGAGCTCAAGTGGTTAAGAACCACTGTATTAGAGTATATTGAAAATATCCACATGAGGTGACAGAAATGTTTGTATAAACATAGCTGGTGAGTCTGCACAACACCAGAGCGACCCTCCACTCATGGGTGTGAAACTGACAAGAGGACATCACCTTCAAGTTATAGTTAGGTCAAAACGTGCTCCTTAATGTATATGAACTTCCGAATGAATCCTCAGATATAGAAGCCAGAGTTAGTTAATGGACTTGTATCCCTATAAAAAAAATGGAGGTCATAATGTACACTACGAGAAACCCGTTGGCACTTTGCTTGACCCATGGTAGAGATAACTGCTACCGTAATTCATGTGAACTGGTTGTCATACTATGCTGGTTATTGTTTAGTGCAGCACATGCACTGCTTAAAATGTAAATTTACTCATGATGTATTGCTTTAACCATTTGCCTACTGGGCAGTTTTACCCCCTTCCTGCCCAGGCCAATTTTCACCTTTCAGCACTGTTGAAATTTGAAAATTGAGCAGTCATGCAACACTATACCCATATAAAAATTATAATTTTTTTCACTTAAATAGAGATTTCATTTGGTGGTATTTAATCACCATTGGGTTTTTTTATTTTTTGTGCTATAAATGAATAAATACCGAAAATCTTGAAAAGAATGCGTTTTTTTCTTTGTTTCTGTTATAACATTTTTCAAATAAATAATCTTTCTTCACAGATTTAGGCCAAAATGTATTCTGCTACTCTTGTTTGGTGAAAATAACCCAAATCTGTGTTTATTATTTAGTTGTTAGGAAACTTATAGAGACCATAAACTATGGTATATATCTAAAAATCTATTTACTGATGGCCTGTTTAATTTCTTAAAGCCCAAAAACGCCAGGACAGTACAAATACCCCCAAATGACCGCATTTGGAAAGTAGACAGTCTGAGATATGGTGAGTTTTTTAAAGTTAATTTTGTCATAATTTCGTGCAAAATTAAGAAATGTAAAAAAAAATTCTCACAATTTTTTTTTTGTACATACTGTCACCAATGCAATACAGCGTCATCATATAACTGATGCAACAGTGACCAGGGACACTTACTGGCGACAGTATGTAAAAAAAAATTTAAATAAAATAGACTTTTTCTTTTATTTTGGATTACTTTTTTTTTTTTATTATTTTTTGTTTTCGACTCCTATGACCAGAGCAATACACTGTTATCATAGTAAAATTGTATTACTCTAGGCAAGTGATCAGGATTTTTTTTTTTTTTTTTACACGTTATGTTTGCCTATAACAACGAATTTCATTGGTAGTGTAAGCAAACATTTTTACTGAATGAAACTGATTCATTCAGTAGTTTTTGTTGTGATCAGCTGTGATTGGCCCAGTCTGTACATGTGACCACTGTGCCCAATCACAGCTAGCAGCACAGTTGTAAGCAAGGAATGGCATGAAAGGAAGCCAATCATTGTTTACAACTGTCATATGATCTGCTATGATTGGTCACAGCCATCACATGACACTGGCGGTGGGTCGTGTAGTGATTTCTCATAGACCATGTCCAGTGGACAAAGCCAATGACAGATCTCATTGGAGCGCTTCCCAATCCTGGGAGGACATCATATGACATCCTCCCAGGATAATAGGGATCCCGCTCGACTGTCATCCTACAATAGGCCGGGCAGGAAAGAGTTTAATGATGTAGAACTTGCCAGGAGGTTACTGTACTAGCAATGCTTTTAGTACAGCAATCTCCCCGCTGATCTATTGTGTTCTGACAGGGGGACCACCCCCCACCAGAACACACTGGTCAGTGCTCGCAGCCATTGGCTTAGAGCACGGATAGGATGCTGATCGGCTGCTTGTTTTTTAGAAAGCTTGTTCGACAGAAGCTGGCCAAGAGATCGGCTTCTGTTAAACAAGGACCCGTACACACGGGCCAAATGTCGGGTTGTATCTACTGTACCAGCTGGTTTCTGTTGATATTCGGCTTGTGTGTACAGGGCAAGGTTTTATGGAGACACAAATTCATAAAGGGAAAGCCATCCATTAACTGGCTCAGGAATCTGTTTGAGGATACATTGGGATTTTCATATATGGAAAATGTAACTTGGATATCACTTCCTCTGGTGATTTTCATTCCCGTAGCATGAGGGTCACACTGGTGTTGTGCAGCCACATTGTTTATACTTTGGGAGTTTGTCACTTCATGTGGATATTTCAATGTTGTTATTATTATTATTACTACTACTACTACTACACATGTATATACCTCTGACATTTTTTTGTAGCACTTTACATACTGAACGTTTATATCATTCCCTGCCCTCTAGAAGCTTACAATCTGATCCCTGTGTCACAAGGACACCACACACATACTAGGGCCAATTTACACAGAAGCTAAATAACCTATCAGCCTATAATGTCTTTCGGAGAAAAAGATTCTGTGGCGAAATGGCCTTGAAATGTTGGCTTTTTTGTGATAGTGTCTGATCTCTTTGTTTAAACATGGTGTGGTAGTGATATCTTGGATTGGAATTTAAGTGCTGCACTGACACCTGGGCAGAAGGAGGCTGGCACTCTCCAATGCGGCAGCAGAACTTGTTTATATCGGATATCTTAGCACCATTGTTCTGAGGTGCCGAAATTGAAGTTATTTTGAATTGCTGCATAAACATATCCCACAAGGTTATAAAATCCCAGGCTTTGGCGAATGCACTTATTAGAGCGTGCATCTAAAATCTTAACATTTACTCCTGCTACAAGGCTTCTCCCTCATTTCAACAATGTGTGGGTTTTACATTATGTGAAATTTATGTGCATTGGATAGGAATGCTATTAAACAATGTGTTCTAGAATTACACAAATAAAGCTGAAGTTTAGTTAAAGGCTACGTCCGCCTTTTTAGGGCATGTTACAGCTATATTTTTGGTGTAACATGGTGCCAAGCTGCCCCCACCCCAAACCAAGCCCCTAGGAGCATGTGGGGTCCCTTTCCCTGGTGGCAGTTGCTAAATTTGAATTTTGTGCACAGTTGTGAATGAATACACTACATATCCCATCTGTCACTGCCACAGATGGATTTGTAGTTATTAGTGGAATATAAGATTGCCACACTCACTCATTCACACTTCCTCCAGCTCTCAAACTGGAAATCCATGCCTTGGTACAGACAAGGAGCTAGAAGAATCTGCAGGAGCACTTACAATCCACTGATCACAGTTAAAATTCTTTGCAGGCTTATTTGCAGAAAAGTTCCTTTTTAAATATATATATGTTTATTCATGTTTACTGTGTGACACTGTCTTATATATTTTTTTTTTTTGGCTAAAAAACTAGGTCTTATTTTCGGGGTATGTCTTTTTTTTTAATGTACAACAATCTACGGTTATTCATGTACAAACATATACCGTACATTTATTCAAATACAGCCATGTCATCTTCTTCTGGAACATCTTCATAACTCTCCAAATCCTGAATTCTGGCCTTATTTTCTTGTAACTCCATTTCTTTTAGAACCAATGACCAATCTTTCATGTCTAGCAATAGAGTTCTCCTTAAAGGAACACTTCTTGTCCAGGTAGCCTGCTTGTAGTTCCTTGGCAACACAGGTGTCAGTGATTTTATCCCACAAATTCTTCATCCAAGTCACGACCTCTTGCAGGCCAGGCTTCACAAAGTTTCAAAGCTGATTTCTCTCCATTCTTTTTTCAATTAAATCATCCTTGAATGGCTTGTTTATTGCAATATCAAGAGTCTGGAGATAGGCAGTCATTCCTGCAGGAATCATTATTTGATCTATTCTTCTCTCTGCAAGGAAGTTCTTCATGTCTTTAGCGCGGTGAGTGCTGGCTGAATCCCAGACTAGCAGACCTCTTTGAACACCTTGCAAAAAAAGTGGCAGCATTAAATCGATCCACTTCCTTGTAACTGCTTGTGTGCACCAGACTTTTTCCGTTTCAAGAACATAAATGCCTGAAACACGTTCAATCCCATCTTTCTTGCCCTTAGTGATGATTAGAGATGTGACTTTCTTTCCATCCAGACGTATTGCCAAAATACAGGTAACGCGTGCACTTTTGTAACCAGTGGAGGGTATGCAGATTGACGAGGCATCCATCTGATTTATTGTCGTTTGAGATCCTTGGCCCATAAACACTGCAGTTTCATCCATAGCAATCATGTTGGAGAGTTGGTATTTAGAAAAGTCGATGCCATCAACAAAGGACTTGAATGCAAGTGCATGTTTAACAACTTCAGCATCTTCCAGCTTGAACAGTGTTGTCACTCTTCTTAGAGACAGTTCATGTCACTGAAGGAAGTTATCCAGCCAATGTTGTGATGCTTTGAATTCTTCTGGGGATATCTAACTTTGGTGCCATTGCAAGGGCAAATACTTGAATATCAGCCCTGCGCACAACCAAAGCCTTTGCTCTCCTGTCAGCAATCCATTCACAGGTAATGTCTTCCAAATCTGGAAATAATGTTTGCCGACCTGATCCACACTTGCGCTTCTTAGCATTTCCCACGTCCACCTGTGGACTAAGGTTGTTGTAATCTGCTCGTCGTTTTCGGACCAATCAGAGATCCAACATCTTCTCTTTGAAGTAAGCCATAAGATTCTTGCTGCACAAGTCCTCTACAATTTTTTTCTTGTACTCAACGGAATAGCTTTCTTTTTGCACTCATCTTGTCTAGGGTCAAATATTATTCTGTTTAAATCTACCAATAAATATGGTACCATACTATAATACGGTACCAGAATACCATACTATCATACCATATCAATAATTCCGTACCTAATAGCATACCAGTACTATAATACCAGTAGAAGATGTACAAGACAGGAGTGAGTGGAAAAGTTAAGAATAGGGTGATCAGGTCAATTAGGGGTCAATTACCTTTTCAAGAGCAATTTGGTAACCAAGTGCTGGCCAGCGCGCTTTCACTATCAATTCCTCACAGGCGGTGTACATCTGTTATCACTCTGCCTTTGACAGGAGCCGGCGCTAGAGGAAACAGTGGTTTATTCGGCTTTGCTCCCTCTGCTGCCACCTCGCTTCCTCTAGCGCCAGCATCGCTGATTCTCTCCTGTCTCTCCCATGGCTCTTTAAGTTGCCCTTTATGCCACCACCAGCCCTGGGAATGATCACAACTAAGTCTTGTGTTTGGGGTAGGTTTTATATTTTAGGAATTCCCAAAAATAGTTTTATGTCTTATTTTCAGGGAAACAGTGTGTATGTATGTGTGTATATGGAAAAAGGTAGTCCAGACAGCAGGGCTTTCTTAAAATCTGACTGTTGTCAGTTTTATTTAAAAGGTTGCAAGCATCATACACAAAAAGGAAAATAAACCGTCGCCATCCAGGCACTAACTAAACATAGGAGATTCCTCTCTCAACGGTGAAGGGCTTCTCACTGTCACCAACAAAAAGAAAACCATATGTAAACCTTTTCCTTTCTTGTACAATGCAAACTTTGATCCATAGCTCTCTCAGATATGGCTCTCTGAGTCCTATGCCAAGAGCAACTTCTTGCTCCAGTCCTGCCTTATTTATACCACCTGCTGGTGGTCATCAGTGGACCACAAAACCCGGTCCGGAACCCCCTCTGCCATAGTGGCCTGGAAAACCCGAACTGGACTCCACCTTAATGTCCTAGATATGACCGCATGCGAGGTGACACATAGTGTTCATCGATCACCTCACCTTTCATAATGTCACATATGCCTCCCCCTCTCAAGCCACTGCGGCTGAGCAACTGTCCCAACCAAGCAGTGGACGTGGGAAAGGGCATCTACGTTATCCTGAAGTTCCCCCCGCTCTGTGCACCACTTTGAATGCTTGTGTATATATATGTGTGTGTGTATAATATATATATATATTATTTTTTTTTTTTTGGAATACAGCTTGAAGCTGATCTCAAGGTCAACTTTAACCACTTGACTTCTGGAAGGTTTTACCCCCTTCATGATCAGAGCATCTTTTTTGCTATTGAGCACTGTGCTAGTTTAATAGGCAATTGCTCAGTCATGCAACACTGTACCCAAATAAGATTTCTATAATTTTTTTCACACAAATAAAGCTTTCTTTTGGTGGTCTTTAATCACCACAGGGTTTTTTATTATATAAAAAAAAAACTATATTTTCTACTTTCTGTTATAAATCTTAGCCAAACTAATAAAAAAACTAATTTCTTCATCAATTTAGGCCAAAATGTATTCTGTACATGTCTTTGGTAAACAAAAATCCCAATAAGTGTTTATTAATTGGTTCGTATGAAAGTTTTATCGTCTAACAACTATTTGTGTGTGTGTGTGTGTGTGTGTGTGTGTATATATATATATATATATACTGAAATTTATGCAGCTATAGATCCTAAACTTGTAATGGCGACTTACAGTTGGACTGAGATAGTGTGTCGGGCAATCTAGCACTAACACACAATGGCTGGGAGGGACACTAACTGACTGACATTACAAGTGAAACTAATACAGTGATCAGATATAATACTGTACACTGTACTAATGACACTGGCTGGAAAGGGTTTAACATCTAGGGACAATGAAGGAGTTAACTGTGTACCTACCAAGTGTAATGTTTGCTGCTTTTACTCACAGATCTGGTTGTTTTTTATCCCTGCTTTTCAGGGAGAAGAAATGGCCAGATTGGTCTTCTGTTTATGCAGTTTTGTGTGTGCTGTGAGTGGACAGAGCCAATCAGCAGGTTTCTGCCAAAATCATTGGACGAAACCTGCTGACAAACTCATGTTGTGTCCAATCAGAGCACAGGTCAGCAGGGGGCACGAAGCTCAGGGCAGACATGCCTGAAACCAAACAACAGCATATGGGTAACAAAAGCAACATATGGGTAAATAGTTTAACCTAATGGTGAAATAGTTTGCTTGGACTGGTCCAGACATAGTTACATAGTTAGTCCGGCTGAAAAATCTTTTAACTAAACTTCAGCTTTAAAGCCCACTGAACTTGTGTTTTAAATGAGCTAAGTAAACTGAAAAAAAAGTTTACAGCCTGTGTTTTTTTTATTTTTTTAACCAATAGCCGGTTGGCAGCCGGGAAAAGGCTGTAGATTTGCGGGTGGACGCCATATGGCGTCCTCCCACACATGCGCAGTTTTCGCGCTTGCAGAGCCGCGCAGCGGCGCGTTCTGTCACCGGCTGTGTACCTCAGGCATGGCCGATGACAGATCTGAGTACCCCCCCGTTGCCGGTACAATGTGACCTGCTGTGACTAATCACAGCGGGTCACATGACAGTTGTATACAATGGATGGCTTCATTCATGCCTAGTGTCTAGCTGTGAATGGTCACAGCGATCACATGCACATGTCATGTGATTAGCTGTGGCCAAATCACAGCTAAGCACAAAAAAAAAAAAAAAACCCTGAATGAATCGATGTCATTCAGGTAAATGCTTGCTTATAGCAAAGTAATTCTTTGCTATAAGCAAATTGTGTAAAAAAAAAAATAAAAATACTGATCACTTCCCCAAACTAGTACAATGTTACTGTAGTGAAATATGAAAAAAAGTAATAAAAAATTAAAAATAATAATTTTTTTTTTAAAAAATTAAAAAATATATATTTTTTTCATACTGTCACCAGTCAGTGTCCCTGATCACTGCCATGCCAGTTATATGATGATGCTGTACTGCACTGGTGACAGTATGTAAAAAAAAAATAGTGAAAATAATTTTTTTAATTTTTTCATTTTCCGAAAAATTATGACAAAAAAATACATCTTAAAAAAACTTGCCATGCCTCTTATGAAGTACGTCGGACTGTCTACTTTGCAAGAAGGGGTAATTTGGGGGATATCTGCACTGTTCTGACATTCTTAGACCTCAAGAAATTAGATTGGCTGTCAGTACTTCAGGATTGATCAATATTCAGATCTATACCATAGTTTGTGAACTCTATAACTTTCCTACAAACTAAAAAATACATCCTAATTTGGGTTATTTTCACCAAAAACATGTAGTAGAATACATCTTGGCCTAAATTTACGAAGAACAATTATTTATTTGCAAACGTTTATAACAGAAACAAAGAAAACGTGTTTTGTTTTTTTTTTCAAAATTTTCGGTCTTTTTTTGTTAATTTAGCAAAAAATAAAAACCCCGGTGGTGATTAAATACCACCAAAAGGAAGCTCTATTTGTGTGAAGAAAATTATAAAATTTTAGTTTGGGTACAGTGTTGTATGACCGTGCAATTGTCATTCAAAATGTGAGAGCGGTGAAACCTGAAAAATGGCCTGGGCAGGAAGGGGTAAAAGTGCTTGGTATGGAAATGGTTAAGAAAACATCTTGGCAATTCTACAGAGAAGAACTGCTATGCACTTTGTGAAAGCGGTAGTCTCTCTGCAGTGACCAGACATGCTCCCTGTGATTCAAAGCTAAAGCTGTGCAATTAGAAAAGGTCACACTCCTTGCTGGTTGACCAGTTCCAGGTCTGACTCACATGGGACACAAAGTGCACCAGTCCTTCTTTTCTGGTTAAGGACAAGAAGCTTTGTTCTGGTAAACAGTTGTTTTGATGCACAAATTTTGTTTAAACAAACAAATTGCACTCATCTTGTATAAAAGCATTACTAGTACTCTGGTATCTCCAGAGCTCGGAAGGGCAGGGTAGAGCAGACTGATGCCTAGAAGTACCTGGGATATATATATGCAGGTCACGTGACTGAAGATTGTAGAGCCAGAGCACCCGCTTACAGGTGTCTACCTTAGCTTGTTGGCTACTAAGGAAAAACCTGTGCATGTGCTTCCAGCCGGGGCTATGTGCATCCATTTAAACACATAGTGCCCACCAAGCCATGCCCCTATTCCCTGCTCCTGCCAGACAACTGCAGAAACCAACCCCTGCCCCACCCTCAACTCTCCTCTTCAAGCTGAATGTTTAAGGGACTGCCTCTGACCGACAGGGGACCAAGCAGTAGTGACAGGAGGCTGTAGGTAAATGTTTGGAATAGAGGAGGTAGTGAACGTACTGGGGTGTTTACCATAACGCTTTGAAGGCATTTAGGTAAAAAAATGCTGTGTATTTAGTACTTTTAGTACGTTTTTTTTTTTCAACAGTATTGTAAATACAAAAGGGTTTAACTATTACCCTTAGCCTACTTTACATTGTATATGTTATGTTTTATGAGATGGACTTTGTGAAGGCTTGACTGCCCCATGATCTTGTATGTGCTTGGTATCCAGAAATTGCATATCCTATTTTACACACAGGTTTTATGCACGGGGATTTTTTTTTAAATCTTTTATTGTTGCTTTGGACAGGGTAAGGAAGGGCTCAGACCTTTCTACTACATGTGCCCCTTTGGCCATACTTCTCCTTTTTAAAATCTTCAGGGGATTGGTAGAGAGGTGAATATAAATGGGACTGGGGCAGCATTACACAGACACTGCCTAGAATGGGCGAAGTGACAGTGTCTATTTAAGGCTACATTCACATGGATGTAAAAATGTAACTAATCCCATTATCTGTTTTTTTTTTTTCTAGAACAAAAGTTACTGTATAATGATCAGTAAATACTTTTAATACTTCAAATTTTATTTTTTTTTCCAATTCCTGCATCTGGTATATGTGTATTCATATTCCCTCAGATACAGATTTTTGGATTTTGCATTACTGATCTGAATGCAATGCACATTATGTCACCATTAAAAACAATGTGTTCAGATCCATAAATAACACTTGGAAATGCCTAAGGCTTCTCTTGCACACGCCATGTTAATTTACCAAAGTTTATAATCAGGATCTTGTCAAAAGATCCTGACTAAGATGTTTTGTAAAGATAAAGGTGTATAAACGCTTCTTCCATCTCTTCTACTTGCCAGTGTTACAGTGTACGTATGTATACACAGTATGCAAATAAATTACTGCACTCAAACATAAAATTTTACATTTTTATTTTAGAGCTCTGTACTCATCGCTGTATTACTGATCTTTATACAGCTGTGTGCATTGTTTCATAGACAACAATGCAACTGTGTTCAGATTTGTAAAATTATGGCATTTTTTTTAATTCTGTGTGCAAGAGGCCTTAAGTTCATAAAACTATATTTATTTTCAGACTTCATAAATGTTTCTGTAATTAATTTTTAGTGTGTCTATTAGAATCATTACTGGCCTCAGCTGTTGAAGTCCAGTCTCTAACCTTCCTTTTCTTTTCTGATTGACAGCAACAGCAAAGAGGTTAAATTTAATCCAGTTTGCATCAGCTACTGTAGCACACTTGAAGGTTACTACCAAGGGTATGGATCTTATTAATGTGTGAATAAGTGTTTACTATCAGTGCAAAACACAGCTTTGCCCTGTGCACAGTTCTAGGGCTTTTGCATAAAACAAAACAATATTTTTTGTTACCATAGCCTCCAGGAGTGGTGGTCCAGATCACCACCACTCTCCTACCCACCTCAAACATTGGTCACAGTGCCTTCCTAAACCCCCTGCTTGAGGTGTCTGTATTAGTGTCTTCCCTCCCACCTACCCCTCATAGCACCTACCTCCTACCCACCTAACCCTCCTTTCTACTGACCTCACCACCTAGGCCACAACACTACCCTCAACCCCACTCACAGCACCTACTATGTTTCTACCACCTCAGTCTTCCTCCTTCGGAAACCACAGTGCCTCCCTCCCACCCATTGCACACCTCTTATGCAGGCCATAGACGGTTCGTTTATCGGCCGACTTTTCGTCCAAAAGAATAATCGGCCAATTTCCACACTGTTAGTGGGGCAATGGCATTGGCCAATTTTCGCTGTTGCTCCTCATTTTGTTTATCTGTCATGCTGGGAAATTCGTGAAAAATGGCCGATTTTTGCAATCATTGGTGAAAACATCGGTTTACAGAACTAACGATGTTTCGTTTTTTGGATGGAAAATTGGCTGATAAACGAACCGTTTATGGCCTGCATTACTTTGCTTGACCACAGTTTTGAGTAGTTTAACCACTCCCTCCAGATGATTTATCCCCTTCCTGACCAGGCCTTTTTTTGCTATTCGGCACTGCTCTATTTCAACTGGTAATTGCTCTGTCATGCAATCTTGTACCCAAACGAAATGTATGTCCTTTTTTTCAACAATATTTTTTACTTTTGGCTATAAAAATATATAGTAAACTCTGTTAGCCATAAATTCAGCCCAAAATGTATTCTGCTACATGTCTTTGGTAAAAAAAATCCCAATAAGTGTATATTGATTACTTTGTGTGAAAGTTATAGCATCTACAAATTATGGTATAGATACTGCAATTTACACCATTTCTTGCTATACAGCAGTTGCTATACAGTTTACCTGACCTTTTTGCGGTCATGAAATACTGTACATAAATAACATTTATGTCCTTTTTTCACACAAATAGAGCTTTCTTTTGGTGGTATTTCATCACCTCTGGGTTTTTTTTTGTTTGCGCTATAAACAAAAAAAAAGACCGAACATTTTGAAAAACAAACATATTTTCTTATTTCTGTTATTTAAAAATATCCTATAAACTCAAATTTCGCCATAAATTTAGGCCAAAATGTATTTTGCTACATGTTCTTGATAAAAAAAATCCCAATAACTGCATATTAATTGGTTTGTGTTAAAGTTATAGCGTCTGCAAATGGTATAGATATTGGAATTTACAACATTTTTTGCTATACGGCACTGTGCTAGTTTAACTGACTATTGCGTGGTCATGCAATACTGTACATAAATTAGATTTATGCCCTTTTTCCACACAAATAGAGGTTTCTTTTGGTGGTATTTGATCACCTCTTGGTTTTTTGGGTTTTTTTGTGCTGTAAAAAAAAAAGGCAGTAGATTTAGGAAAAAAACTGTCATAAAAAATATCCAATAAACTCAATAAAATCAATAACATTTTATTTTGCTACATGCCTTTTGGTAAAGAAAAAATCCCAAAATCCCCTCCACTGAGGGACAAAAAAAAGCGGGTGTCATGCCTAATTCCGTGTCTGCTACAGACATGACATCTTTTTTGGCATTGGGAAAATGCCTCTCATATAGCCGGCTAACTGCATCTCGGTTGGGGGTTTGGGCCATACACCTTGTTGATACAAAAGGGCTGTGATGATCTCTTCCTGGAATTTTAGGAAGGATCCACTAAGTCCAGTTGATTTGTAAAGCACAAAAGCGTTCTATAGGGGAAATAAATACACTTTTTTGTACCAGCGTCTGGCTTTTCGGTAAACTAAGTACGGCTTCATCATCTGGTTGTTGGAAGTCCACCCCTCCCATATTAAGGTTATAGTCATGGACACAGGGGCTTCTCAACAACACCAGTTGCCGTGGCAATTTAGATGGTCGTGTCTGCATGAATGGAAGACAGGACGAAAACATCCCGTTTGTCCTTCCACTTCACTGTGAGCAATTCCTCATTTCTCAAACAGGCTTTTTCCCCTTTCTAAGATGAGTATATACAAGCCATTGGGGGAAGCCCTGGCGATTAGGTCGCACGGTGCCACATGCGTCAATTCAAAGATTGTACAAATGTCTAAATAGTGGCACGCTTGAATAAAAATTGTCCACGTATAAGTGGTACCCCATATGGAAAAAGGATGTCACCAAGTCCCAAACTATCTTGCCTCTGCTCCTCATGTAGTCTGGGCATCCATGGGGCTCCACATGACTATCTTTTCCTTCATAAATTCAAAACTTATATGTATAGCCTGTTGCCATCTCAATGGTCTTATACATCTTGACCCTATATCTGGCACACTTCCTGGGAAGAAATTGTTTGAATGCACGGCGGTCAGAAAAATGAATGAGGGACTCATCAACACAGATGTTTTGTTGGGGAGTATAGACATCTGCAAGTTTTTGGTTAAGGTGATTTACGAGGGGCCGCATTTTGTAGAGCCAGTCAAATTCAGGGTCTGACAGAGTGAATTGTCATTGAAATGCATAAACTGCATTATATTATCATATCTATGCCTGGCCATGGCATCGGAGAACACGGGCATATGATGAATTGGGTCTGTGGACCAACACAACCGCAATTAATTTTTTTTTAGTAATGCCCATGTTGAGGGTTAGACCCAAAAAAAAATTTACATTCGGAAACCGTAATGGGTTTCCATACAAATTGTCTGGCAAGGTTTGAATTTGGGTTGGTGGCGATAAACTGTTGTGCATATAAATTGCTTTGATCCACAATCAATGCATACAGATCTTCTGTGAAAAACAGCTCCAAAAAATCAAGGGATGTAGTTAAATGAGCTGTTTCCACCTGAATTCTGGGTTGGGCAGTGAATGGGGGAAGTATGGGTGCTGCAGAATTTGTGGGCTGCCAATCAGGATTTGCAAGCACATTCAGAAGGACACTAGGGGCTCTATGGGCCAGTGTGCGAATTCTTGTTGGCTGCGGGACACTACTTGTGCTCGCCTCTGCACCAGCTTGTACTGCACTTATGGGACTCACCACGTCACCAAGTGATACTGAAGTGCTGGTATGTACAGTATAAGACCAAGATGTACTAGGCCACTGGTGCTTGCCAGTTCACCAAAAGATAGAGTGGCACTATTATTGGCACTCTGCTGCATATGAGAATCAATATGCGGTTGTAACATCTCAGCAACCTGGGAATGGGGTCGGGTATGCCTGACCTTATCAGGGACTCTATCATCTGAGCTATCTGTCAGGGTGCTGCTGCTGTTTACAGGTTCATATTCTGAGGTAGATTCTGTTAGTGAGCCTTCCCCTTTGCTCTCATCTGACATGCTCAGAATCCTGTAGGCCTGTTCACTAGAGTACCTTTCTTTGGACATTTTGGCCACTAAATTTATAGGTACCTAGTGCGACTCACGGAAAAAAGAGCACCTGGCTGTCAAGGACTGCTTGAACCGCTACAAAAAACTTTTCCTGCAAGTGCTAACACAGATCAGGCCTGATTGTGTGATCTACTGACACTGCACTTTTTTGGTAGGGAAAGTGTAGGGTGCTGGGGCTGATCCTGCTAACGCTGCGTTTTTGGGGACGCTATACTAATGTAAATGCTGGCATAGTGCTGATCTGATCAAAGATATTGATTCGTTCAGATAGTATACTAGCAATGGAGGTTCATTGTGTATGTGAACATGTTTCTGGCAATCAAGGGGTTAAATGTGATGACTGATGTAGTGACGGGCAATCTGACGCTATCTGGGAGGGACGCTAACTGATGCTAATGCTAGCTGAAGTCGCTGGTGACACTAATACAGTGATCAGTAAAAAAATCTGTACACTGTACTAATGACACTGGTGACAGGGTAGTGAATGGGTAACTGGGTGGGGGGCGATCAGGGGGTCAAATGTGTGCTAAAAGTGTTATAACTGTGTAAGTGTGCTGTTTTACTCACGGGTGTGTGCTTTCTTCTCTTTCTGGGACAGAATGCACAAAATCTGTGCGGAATGTGTGTAAAAGTAGATTTAGGCTTCTTCCACACTGGGCGTTTAGCCCGTGTGCATCCAATCCCAGTGCACCTGGGAAGCACAAGTGCTGCATACAGCCCCTGTAAATAAAGCCCATGAAAGTCTACGGCAGGCTGAAATATGCTGCGGTTGGGCACTGTATTGAACACCCATATTCAGGGCATACTTCCTATACATGGGACACTAAACACAAGTACCACCCTGTGCAGCATCAAGCTCCAGCATATTTCAGCCTGCCATAAACTTTGACAGGCTTCTGGCAGTGGGGCTGAATGCTGTACTTGTGCCTCCTGGTGCACAGGTTAAAAGTCTAGTGTGCAAGTAGCCTTTAGGATACTGAATATTTGAAAATTACTTTAACATGTTCAAAGTTATATAAGATATTTGTCATAATGTTTACATAAGCAGGGCATACATTATACATTTATTTTTTATTTAACCAGTTGGTTAAATGAACAATTCGTGCTGATTTCCCAGTCCACACATTTGAGGTGGATTGGGGAATCACACCTGCTGTGTTATTGTGTTCTCACAGCAGGGAACCTTCCGCGCCATAAGAACACAATGATTGGTGTTGCAGGCTATAGCCAATGGCATTGATTGTTCGGGAAAAACCCGACAGGGTGGATGTACAGAATTTGGTCCATAGATCGATTTCTATACAACCAGGGTACCCATAAATGGATCGAAATTCTGGTGGTCTGTGTTGGACCGGCCAAATTTTGATCCATGTATTTCTGGCTTTACTTTTTAATCTTTCAAAAAAAATAAAATAAACGCAATGATCTTTATGGTTGCTCCTCTCTGCTCTCCAGGTTTGATCTATAGACTGTCATAATGATTTTAGATAATATAATGGATTATACTGTGTGTTCTAATATATAACATATTAAAAAATCTTTCTTTAACAAAGGACAAGTATGCAATAAGTAGTATATTCCTTGTAAATTCAAAGTTCATGTCTACATCAGAGGTAGGAAGCACTAATCGTCTTTCACTAGGAGAATGTTAAATGGCCGGCTACCCAGAAGGCTTTAGGAGTGGCAAGCCATGCTTGCGTGATGAATCACTGCTGACATGCTGCTTGGATAGAATAGGTTTGACTCTGATTCATCATTATTTCCTTTCTTTTTTCCAGCCATCGTGGTTAATTGCTGTTGCACTATACGTGACTACCTAAATGTGCTATGCATGGAAATATGCACAGTGTATGCTTTGCACAGCATACCACAGCAAGTGCAGTAGCTTGGAATGAGAAAAAATAATCTCTTTACTAGGAGTCATCAGGACTGTGCTGTAGTGTGGGAAATGTGACTTATCCTAGTACTTGTTTCTGTATACATATACATTTCTGTTGTGGGGTACTAAGCTGAGAATTGAAGATTCACTTTACTGAAATTTGTTTATTTTCTGCTTTTTTTTCTGTTCTACAACTCTGATGATAAAAGCTTCTTTCAGTATATTTGTTTTTATATTGTATTGGTGCCCTCTTGAGGGGATTTATATTCACTTTATGTCCTGAAGACATAACAGGAAGTGAAAACAAATCTGTTCTTTGTACAATAATTGTTATTGGTTTTTCGCGTTTTGAAGAAATAACAAAGTACAATCACTATCACTGAGAAAAGAAGGATCCTCGCAGGGGACCAACTGTCAAGTATATAGTCCAATCAACGACATATAAACAGATTAGCCTTCAACAAGAACACGTGTAAAATACTCAGCCGAGGTAAATTGCGGTAGTGAGCTGTGGGGAAGGGGAAAAGAGAGGGGGGATAACATCTCAGAGGAGCGAGGAGGAAATAAGCACAGTTAGGAAAAGAAAGAAAGAGAAGATCAAAAAGAAAGAAACTGTATTAAGAGAACCCGAGTGCAAGGACCCCACTTAAAATTGGTCCGAACCCAAACGGTATTCAGGAAGTGAAGGGTGAGCGTAAGACCACCAAGGGCTCCAAATTTTCAGGAACCGAGGATGAGAATCATTAAGGATACTCGACATTTTTTTCATGAATCATGAGGGTGGTCATAATATTCCTCATCTCCGCAATCTGAATAGTTGGTTTCTTCCAGGCCCTAGCATTGGCCCGAAAACAAAACTGTTCACAGGGAGGAGTACTATCATTTCAGACAGTAGTCGCCAGAACTGTTGTCCCCATTGGAAGACTTCTCACATATTCCTATTCTAGTGACAACTGTAAAATTGTAAATTTCCTAGCACTTTCTTTACTGGTGACAATGGTCATCAGGGCCAACAAAAGGTTATCTTGCCAGCAGAGTCAAAGGCAACAACTGAAGCCTAACAGAGGTTTTAACTCTTTATCCAAAACTGGCTTTAGATACACTTTTAGAAACTCCTGTGTAAGTTTTACCCTCACCTCCTATTTCACTGACTGAAACATTTTGCATATTCTATAAATTCTGTCTAGTTAATAGTGGTCACTAGGACAAATAGAGGGGATGAGTTAAAGCAGAACTTTGCCAGAAGCGAAGTCTGCCTCCAAGGTAGCTCCAACCCCTCAGGCACCACCAATATGGCGTTTAGTGGAGGTGTACCCATGGGCATGGCCCAGCCTTCAGGTCCAGGCAGAGCCCATTGGCACATCTGTATGTTTTTAGACTTCCCTGGTTGCACTCGTTGTGCGCATGTGGGAAAAGCGCTCTCGGTATCTTTTTACCCTTTGCTTAACAGTGCAAATAAAGCTTAAAAAAATAAATCAACATAAATGAGTACAACACAACATATTTGTTAGAAAACCTTTACTTTCCTTTCAGAATCAACATTTTCTATGGGACACTATACTACAAAATACTCCCACTAATGGGGACCATTGATTGCAAACAAGATTTGTTAATTTGCACACACAAAAAAGGTATTTTTTCTAACAAATTCATTCAAGACCATGTTGCAAAAATGAATACACCTCAGTGAAAGTCTTAGGAACCAAGCTAAATTTTAGACAACAAAATCCTAATTAATGAATAATTAGACTCACCTGTAGTTGAATTCTCAATAAACATGTGTCCAGCAGACAGTTAATTATAAAAGGGTGTTACTTAACAAAGAAAATCCCTTCCCATTTCATGCTGTCATCAATGTCACCACATGGAAGAGAAATGTCACCAGGCCTGAGAAAGAAAATAATTTCTTTACACAAGAAAGGTGAAAGCTACAATAAGATCAGCAAAGCTTTACTCATCAGTCAGAATACTGTAGCAAAAGTGATAAAAAATGTAACAATGATAAAACTGCAACCATCTCACAGAGATGTCCAGGCTGTCTACGGCCATACAAGTTCACTGCAGTTAGATAAAGAAATAGCCAAACTGGGGTGATTGTCTCCCATGACACAATACGGCATACCCTGCAGCGGAATGGCATACATGGGTGTCATCCATGAAGGAAGCCTCTCCTAAAGCCCATGCAGAAAAAGAAGACTACTGGGACCCTGTTCTCTGGAGTGGTGAGACCAAAATTAAATGTTTTTGAAACTGATGGCTTCAAAACTCTATGATGTCGCAAAGGTGAGGAGTACAAAGAAAAATGCATGGTGCCTACAGTGAAACATGGTGGTGGCAATGTCCTTCTGTAAGGCTGCATGAGTGCTGCTGGTGTCGGGGAGCTGCATTTCATTGATGATATTTTGAATTCACAGATGTACTGCTCTATATTGAAAGATAAGATGCTACCATCACTCTGTGCCCTTGGTCATTGTGCACCTTTTCAACATGACAATGATCCAAAACCACATCTAAGACCACTGTTGCATTTTTGAAGAAGAACAGGGTGAAATTAATTCAGTGGCCAAGTACAGTGGGGATCGAAAGTTTGGCACCCCAGCTAAAAATTTGTATTAATGTGCATAAAGAAGCCAAGGAAAGATGGAAAAATCTCCAAAAGGCATCAAATTACAGATTAGATATTCTTATAATATGTCAACAAAAGTTAGATTTTATTTCCATCATTTACACTTTCAAAATAACAGAAAACAAAAAAATGGTGTCTGCAAAAGTTTGGGCACCCTGCAGAATTTATAGCATGCACTGCCCCCTTTGCAAAGCTGAGACCTGCCAGTGTCATGGATTGTTCTCAATCATCGTCTGGGAAGACCAGGTGATGTCAATCTCAAAGGTTTTAAATGCCCAGACTCATCTGACCTTGCCCCAACAATCAGCACCATGGGTTCTTCTAAGCAGTTGTCTAGAAAACTGAAACCGAAAATAGTTGACGCTCACAAAGCTGGAGAAGGCTATAAGAAGATAGCAAAGCGTTTTCAGATGTCAATATCCTCTGTTCGGAATGTAATTAAGAAATGGCAGTCATCAGGAACAGTGGAAGTTAAAGCAAGATCTGGAAGACCAAGAAAAATATCAGACAGAACAGCTCGCAGGATTGTGAGAAAAACAATTCAAAACCCACGTTTGACTGCACGATCCCTCCAGAAAGATCTGGCAGACACTGGAGTTGTGGTACACTATTCCACTATAAAGAGATACTTGTACAAATATGGTCTTCATGGAAGAGTCATCAGAAGAAAACCTCTTCTACGTCCTCACCACAAAAATCATCGTTTGAACTTTGCAAATGAACATATAGACAAGCCTGATGCATTTTGGAAACAAGTTCTGTGGACCGATAAGGTTAAAATTGAACTTTTTGGCCGGAATGAGCAAAAGTACGTTTGGAGAAGAAGGGGCACAGAATTTAATGAAAAGAACCTCTGTCCAACTGTTAAGCATGGGGTTGGATCAATCATGCTTTGGGGTTGTGTTGCAGCCAGTGGCACAGGGAACATCTCACGAGTAGAAGGAAAAATGGATTCAATAAAATTTCAGCAAATTTTGAATGGTAACTTGATGCCATCTGTGAAAAAGCTGAAGTTAAAGAGAGGATGGCTTCTACAAATGGATAATGATCCTAAACACACCTCAAAATCCACGGGGGATTACATCAAGAGGCGTAAACTGAAGGTTTTGCCATGGCCTTCACAATCTCCTGACCTCAACATAATTGAAAATCTATGGATAGACCTTAAAAGAGCAGCGTGACAGACAGCCCAGAAATCTCAAAGAACTGGAAGACTTTTGTAAGGAAGAATGGGCAAAGATACCTCAGACAAGAATTGAAAGACTCTTGGCTGGCTACAAAAAGCGTTTACAAGCTGTGATACTTGCCAAAGGGGGCAATACAAGATATTAACTCTGCAGGGTGCCCAAACTTTTGCAGATGCCATTTTTTTGTTTTCTGTTATTTTGAAAGTGTAAATGATGGAAATAAAATCTAACTTTTGTTGACATATAAGAATGTCTAATCTGTAATTTGATGCCTTTTGGAGATTTTTCCATCTTTCCTTGGCTTCTTTATGCACATTAATACAAATTTTTAGCTGGGGTGCCCAAACTTTTGATCCCCACTGTATGTCTCCTGATCTGAACCCAACTGAACACCTATGGGGAATTCTGAAGCAACAAGTTGAGCATCACTCTCCATGCAGCATCCAGGCTCTAAAAGAGGTTGTTCTTGAAGAATGGAAAAAGAGGTTGCAATATGTCGCCAACTTGTTCCTTCCATGCCTAGAAGACTTCGTGCTGTCCTTACAAATCATAGAGGTCATACAAAATACTAGATGTATTTAGTTTTTGTTGTGGGGTGTATTAATTTTTGCATCAACTAATATGAGTAAAACTGAAGATTTTGTAATCTAAGTTATATTATTAACCTTACTTTCATGTAATGAGCTAAATAAATGTTCTATAAAACTCAGGTTTGTCAAAATTCTGGGAATTGTTCTTGTGTTCATTGAGATATTAATTAAAATCTTACTTTTTAAAAGGGGTGTACTCATTTATGCTGAGGTGTGTGTGTTCCATTTGTGGGAGGAGGCAGGGAAGCCCAACATGCCCTAAAGGGTGAAGATCTGCTTTATCCCAGTGAAAATACAGATAACAAAAAGAAGCCAGGGGTTTTAATCTGTACCCTCTTCTATGTAAAGCTGAAAAACTTTTAGCTGTACATCCCAGAGTGTTATGGACACACCCGCTGTGGTACATTATCCTGGCCCAAGGTCACAATACTGCTCACACCTCACTACCTGAGTACTGTTCTGAGTACCTAACCCCCATCTAGGGGTTATAAGGATGTCTCACCTATCCTGTTTGAGTATATATTATATTGTAAAGGATTTCTAGGAGTGTAAAACCCTCAGTCTACGGTAGTGTTATTTTGGACTTATATTCCAGTACAGGGGTCTCCAAACTTTCTAAACAAAGGACCAGTTTACTGGCTTTCATACTTTAGGGGGGCCAAACTGTGACCATTGGGAGTAGAAATTGTCCTGCGTCTTTGGGAGTAAACAATACATCTTTGGCATTAGGGGGAGGAATAGTGCCCTATTCTTGGTGTAAGTTGAAGAAATAGTGCCCCATTGTTAGTGTCAGTGGGAATAGTGCCTCATGGTTTGTTTCAGTGAGAGGAATAGTGCCCAATTGTAGGTGTAAATGGGAGGAATAGTGCCCCATCGTAGGTGTCAATGGGAGGAATAGCGCCTGTTGTTGATGTCAGTAGCAGGAATTATGCCCCTTGTTGGTGTCAGTGAGAGGAATAGTGTCTTGTATCAGTGGGAGAAAAAGTGCCCCAAGGGCCAGATAAGGGGAAGCAAAGGGCTGCATCTGGCCCCCGGGCCGTAGTTTGTAGATCCCTGTTCTAGTACATTACTCTTCATAACCTGGCCTTGAATTCTTATAATCAAAAATACATTTTTCCTATTTTTCTCTTTGTAGAAAATGGCCATACCTCCCTCTTACGCTGATTTAGGAAAATCTGCCAGGGATGTATTCACCAAAGGATACGGTAAGTGCTATTTGTACATCTAGGGGTGAATGATTTTAGGTTATAAAATGGCCACCAAAGAGTAGAGCCTCACTGTAAGTGAAATTGATCAGAACTAGATCTCTAAAGTGGTGTTTTTCAGCCTTTTTTCAGTCAAGGCACCATTAACCTCTTCATGCCGGCCGAACGCAAATGTGCGGCCTCCCAGCGTCTGGGCCTAGACGCCGAGCGGCCGCACATTTGCTTTCTATCAAAAAAGAACATATGTGCTGAGAGCGCGCGCCCTGCGTGCTCCCAGCACATATGTCCGGTACCCATGGAATCACGGCGGTCACATGACCCTAAACCCCGCCCTGCCTTCTGAAACCCTTAAAGGGCTGGGAGGTGCCGGCGTGAAGGGGTTAAGAATCACGCACAATCCCGGGGGAAACCAGTCTGAGAGCTTGTTCACACCAGGAGGTGCATCCAAGCACACATGCTTTTTTGTGCTTTCCCACAGGTTGCATTTTTTAATGAGCTGCTCTATATATGTGAAACATGCAAAAGGGTGCTGGCATGATTTTTAAAAATTGCGGGACATCAAAACACATGGTACCATGTTACCATGCATTTTAGCAGGTGCAAACATACATGCATTTGCTAGATGTGTGGAGGTGTCATTAAGAAATAATGGCAACCAGGTGCATCTGTAAAAGGCAGCACATTTTTGTGCAGTAGGGAAAAATGTGATTTCACACCTTTTATCACACTGCACCTCTGAACAAGCCCTAAAATGTACTCTGTGAGGCAGTGTTCAGTGGTCCGTAGGTTGTAAGCCCCCCCTCCTCTTATCACAGGGATTTTCCCCTGTCAGAACACAATAGCACAGCGGGGAGATCGCTGCACTAACATTGCTTCTGTTAGTGTTTTTTTTTTTTTTTTTTTTCAGCCCCCTGGGTTGAACAAACAAAAACTTAGTGTGTACCAGGCTTAATACAGATCAGCAATGGCGGACATGTCTGAAGTCCAGCTTGGTGACAACCGTGACTCCCTCCATAGATAAAGTTAAGAAGTGACTGAGGCAGCAGGTTGAAAAAAAAAATTTTTTACACTAGATTTTTCTGCCAGCTCCTGGTAGAAAAATCCAGTGTAGATGGAAGTTTTTCTGGGAGCTTCAGGTTGAATAGCAATGCAGAAGGATAAGCAGGAGGCTGAGGAGCAAAACTCACTTCTGTGCTTAGCTATAGTTACAGAGATCTTTCAGGTTCTCCTCAAAAATCCTGCACTAAATTCTTCTTCTTCAAGTCGTTTTAGACATTATTCTAATTTAGATAAATTTGGTCATCACTTCCCTGAAAGTACTGTGTGTTTTCCTGTTTGTAGGTTTTGGATTCATAAAGCTTGATTTGAAAACAAAATCTGAAAATGGACTGGTAAGTTTCAAAGTAAATGGTAGCATGTTTTCTCCTTGAACTTATTTGTGCTATAGACTTATCAGGCTTGGTTCACATGTGATTTCATTCCTGTTAGTTATTTGCTAGCATAGTCTCTTGAAAAATGTAAGCCTAAACCTGTCACAAATTAAAACAGAATATAGTAGGAAACTGCGTAAGCAGATGTTGCCTTCAATGAAAATTACATATCGAAACAATCAGCTGATCCCGAGATCTAGGCAGCTACTTGTACCTTAATTTTTTTTTCCCTGTACTTGGTTATCGTGGCCCAATTGCTTCATATGCTTGAGTTTCCCTAGTGGTCTTCAAGACCAGTCATCATAATTAAGGATCAGTAGGGAGGCCCGAGAAGGGCAGAATCAAGCTTGATATTAAGGCTGCATTTACGATTGAGCGATTTGTAGCTTGAAGCTCAAAGCTCCAAAAACGCTCAAACTTCAAAAAACGATTGTTCTTTTTGGTGCCTGTTCGCATGATCAGGTGTGAACAGGCACCATAGAGAACAATGATTTTCTTAAGTTTGAGCGTTTGTGGAGCTTAGAGTTTCAAGCTACAAATCGCTCAAATGTGAATGCAGCCTTAGGGCTGGTTCACACCAGATGCAGTCCAGTGCTTTTTTTTTTTTTCTGCATCATAATTGCATGCACAGTGTTTTCCATGTATTCCAGTGGTCCTAGTTCACATCAGTGCAGTCAGTTTCATTATGTTCTTGTGCAGAAAAATAGTAGAATATGCTGCGGAATGGGGTGCGGTTTGAGCTGTAAGCAAAAATGCATTTGGAGGGTTTTTTTGTGGTGTGCATGGGCTCTAAGGGTCCTTTCACATGGACGTTCTGTTTTTTTTCATCAGTTCAGTCACGTTTTTGCAAAGAAAAAATGGATCAGTTTTCATCCATTTTCACCTGTTTTTTGATCAGCTTACGTCAGTTTTAACATCAGTTTTTTACATCCACTACCAATGCAATAACAAATGCAAAAATGGATCATTTGTCCATTTACATCAGTTTTTCGTTTATTCTGTTTTATTTTAACGGAACAAAAAAGGGCTTTGATCCATTCCAAAAAATGGAATGTCCGTTTTTTCACCCATCAATGGATAGATGAAACATGGGCGAAGGGAACGCCCGTGTGAAAGGGGGCTAATGCAGAAGCCATTATCGTTTACAAGTGTCCTGCCGCATACAGCCTTTCACCGTTATCAGCAGCTATACCTGACACCACCTTATGTAAACATCCATGCCTATGGGGCCATTTAATATATGTTGAGCTTTGCATATAATTTCAGATGCCTGTATCTGTTATTATATTGATCATTGTGACCTGCAGTGTTAAGTTATTTGACCTTGGCTAATACATTTTGTTTGTTAGACTGTTTACTTGTTGCCACGATCTGGTTTGCCTGCAGTGTGGGTGCAGCACAGTGTAACCGTGGTTTCCCATAGACTTTGTATTATATAACGCTTTTTTGGTGCATTTTCTGAAAAAGCACCAAAGATGCAGCACGCGCGACTTTTCGTGAGCTTCCAGAAAACAAGACAAAAATGCAGGACATAAGAGAGAGTCTATAGGAAACCACAGGTAACCCACACTAAAACCACAGCGTGGCAGTGTCAAAGCAGCCTTAGATTACTTATATTTCTTAAAACTGGTTTAGTTTAGAGTGAAGCTCTTGCCAGCATCAGCTTGCAGTTTTCATGTGCACAAGCCTTAAAGAGTATTCCAGGCATTACCAAAAGTTAATCCCAAAGCTTCCTCTCTCCCTGTAGACATGGCAAAGCATTATTTTTTTACTTTATTTCTTTAGTGAAAAACAACTTTTACTACACTTTGTGATATCACCAGACTTATGAAATTCTTGCAAAGCAGCTGATGGGAGCTCTATTCCTATTGATGTACATAGGCCAACATGCCTCCACACAGGTCCCTTAACAACCCTTTTCCAATACAGAATGTGTTGGCGGGCAACTGGAAGTGCAGTGATCAGCACTGTTTTGCTTGGAAAGAAATCAATGTATGAATGTGGAGTAGGACAGAGAAGTCAGGGTAGGTAGAGTTCTGTAGTTCATCAAGCATGGCTAACAATGGTGGCTGGGATGAATGCAGCAAAAATACTGTTTTGTCAGCAAAAACAGAAAGGTAGCAGCACAGTCAGGTAGATTAAAATGCACTCTCTTTACTTTCAGCATTTATAAAGGGACAAGAAAGGACAAATATGCATGCAATGCAGAGATTTACTGAATATTTTGTCTTTTTTTTTGTGTATATTTAAAGTATACCTTATAGGGGAACTAAACTCTGTTTGATCTGCAGGTGCCAATTAATGGTTTAAGATCACAAGCAAATATGACAGTTATCATTCACAACATGGGTTCACACTATACGGTGTGAGACACCACATGTAATTCGCACAAGAATTGCACCGCATTCCTGTGCAAATTACATGCAAATGTCTGTGCGGTGCTATTTGAGCCATACATTTTCTGCACCTGAATCGCATGCAATCTCTGGCAATTGCATCACATCTTGCTATCTGTTTCGGGGTGCCATTAATTTATCATTGACACCCGCACCAGATCACATGAACGTGATGTGATTCCAATGCGGTGCAGGAAATGCACAGGATTCGCAGCGTTTCCCACACCGCATTGGTGTGAACCAGGACTGAATGTAACAGTTTAGGGAAAAGAAACCCATTAATTTACCACTTTCAAAAAAGAGTTACATTCCCAGCAGGCCAGGAATGCTAACTGTCACATTTGCTTGTGCACTCAACCAACCTGTCAAACCATCAAATGACTGGTGTCATAAATGATCACTTGCTTAAACATAAAATATGCAGCCCTAAGAGTCAGACAATAAATTCTAAAATACAGTAAACATGATATACATATGCAGATGAGCAATAAGAGGCTTGGTGCGGAGACCAATGATGTGAAAATATGCTAGATATCCTGAAGACAAAGCAAAGTGTATATGGTGACAATGGTGCCAAAGTCAATCTATCCTTAGGTGTTCCAAAATGATAAGGGAAATCCGTGACAGCTGTGGTATAGAGAGTGAATGTTGATTGCACTAACCAGATAGAGCAATGGAATGTGCGTTGGAGTAAATAAGACCTACTCCTGGTCATAGGATCCGAGACACTGTAGCATGAATGGTCATCAGGTCAGCAACCTCCAGGTACTCTGTGTCATCTCCAGGTATTCCGTTATTAGCCACCAGAGGGATGTTACACGCTCTTTTAAATCAGGAACCACCTCCCGTCATCAGCCACCAGGGGGATGTTGCACACTCTCATGCAACAATCACCTTGGGGGCTCGTAGAATAAACAAGCCCAGGAGAGAGGTATCTGATAGTGTAGTATTTTTATTTCAAAAGGTGTAATAAAAACAAGTATTCAACTTGCATAGAATTCCAAAGATGGCCGCCGGTCAGACATAGGGACCATGTGGGCTAAGGTCACTGTGTGGGGGGGCACCTCCGTTAACGCGTTTTTTTTCAAAGGCCTTGTTTTTATTACACCTTTTGAAATAAAAATACTACACTATCGGATACCTCTCTCCTGGGCTTGTTTATTCTACGAGCCCCCCAAGGTGATTCCTGACACATGAGAGTGTGCAACATCCCCCTGGTGGCTGATGACCGGAGGTGGTTCCTGATTTAAGAGAGCGTGTAACATCCCTCTGGTGGCTAATAACGGAATACCTGGAGATGACACAGAGTACCTGGAGGTTGCTGACCTGATGACCATTCATGCTGCAGTGTCTCGGATCCTATGACCAGGAGTAGGTCTTATTTACTCCAACACGCATTCCATTGCGCTATCTGATTAGTGCAATTAACATTCATTCTCTATACCACAGCTGTCACGGATTTCCCTTATCATTTTGGAACACCTAAGGATAGATTGACTTTGGCACCATTGTCACCATATACACTTTGCTTTGTCTTCAGGATATCTAGCATATTTTCACATCATTGGTCTCCGCACCAAGCCTCTTATTGCTCATCTGCATATGTATATCATGTTTACTGTATTTTAGAATTTATTGTCTGACTCTTAGCGTTGCATATTTTACGTTTAAGCATTCTATAAGGAGGACTTTGAGGTTTTGCCTTTTATGCCAGCGGCTTTTTATCATTTATAACTATTCTATCCAGCACTCGTTTTACCCATTTTATATAAATGATCACTTGTGCAGCACTATGGCAATTGTAGAACAAGCTTTAAAGTGGTTGTAAAGGCTCAAGGTATTTTGACCTTATCTGTGCGGCATTTCCCCCCAGTCCCCTCTTATACTCACCTAAGCCCCTCTCGATCCAACGATGTGCACTGGAGTCTTGGCTATCCCAGGACTCCCTCTTCTTATTGTCAATCACTGCCAGTGAGCCAATAAGAAGAGAGACGGGGTGGGGCCGAGCTACGGTTCTGTGTATGAATGGACACAGAGCAGCGGGTGACCCCATAGCAAGCTGCTTGCTATGGGGGCACCCGACAGGAGGGAGGGGCCAGGAATGCCGGCAGGGGACACAAGAATAGGAAGTTCCGGGCTGCTCTGTGCAAAACCATTGCACATCTCAGGTAAGTATAGACATGTTTGTTATTTTTTCTTTTAACAAAACAAGCCTTTAGAATCATTTTTAGTTGCACGCTTCCAACTTCATTCCTCTTTTCTGCCAAAAAGCGGAACTAAATTCTCCTTTACTTTACAGCCAAAGAAGCTGCCACCTCAGCTTCTGTTTGAGCTGCAGTTGATAGTTGGTGCTGCGCTTGTAATCAGTTATGACACCCAGCTTTTTGATGGCTTGACAGTTCAGTTAAGAGAACAAGCAGCTGTGACAGTTATCATTTTCAGCATGTCTTAAAGTGATCGTAAACCCTAATCTTGTAAAATTACCCATTCAGTTTACAGTAGAAACAAAAGATAAAACATTTGTGTATAGATATAAAAAAATATATATTTCTGCTTTCAGCTGCATAACTGCTAGGGGAGGAGAAACAACATAACATTGAAAGTCTGATCAATAGAGGAGAGCACATTGAGTAACCAGCACAACTAGAGAACTGACCCTGCTGTGCTGTCATGCCTAGGGTGGTCAGTTTTTAATAGGAAAGCAGAGGGACTGGCAGGAACACTGGGGATTTCATACAAAAGAAGCAACACAAAAAGAACATGATACTTTTTTATACAAGCACAACACCTAGCAGGAATGTGAGTCGTTGGGTTTACATTTTCTTTAAAAGTAACTGCATGGGGTTTAGTTCCACTTTAAATTCAGGTGTCATGTAGAAATTCCTGCTCTGGAGCCCTACAGTAGTCAGCTATGTCACAAAATGCCTAGGCACTAAGTCACATGATCAGTGATGAAGAAATAAATCAGAATTTCTTTTGGCTGATCCTTATTCTTTCTTTAGAGATCATATACCAAACACTTTGACATTTGCTCACGTCACCAAACATTATCTGATCCTGGGGCAACATTTGCCTAAGTAAGGCAGTGTGGTGGGTAGGATGTTGCATTTAGTGGTGGAGTGTTTTTTTACTTAAGGTCTACATGTGGATGATCCAGTTGTAATGTGTCTGAGTACCTTGACATGTTCTTTATCTCACTGTAACAGCATTTTCTTTATGGATTTTCAGGAATTCACAAGTTCCGGATCAGCAAATGCCGAGACCAGTAAAGTCACTGGAAGCTTGGAAACAAAGTACAAATGGTCAGAATATGGTCTGACATTCACAGAGAAGTGGAACACAGATAACACGCTCGGCACAGAGATCACAGTAGAAGACCAAGTAAGCTTGAGTATAGATTTTGCCAGATGTCTAAATTACATTCACATTGCCAATCTTTCTGTGACTGATGTAAATGCAACTGGCCTATTTCTTTTCTGTTCAGCTTGCAAAAGGACTGAAGTTGACCTTTGACTCTTCATTTTCTCCTAACACTGGGTAAGGCGTGACTGTATTTTTTTGTCTGTGCAATAACTCTGCTGACAAAGGTTTGGTTGGCTTTGTTGTTATCTCATAACATACTCTGATACAATGCAATGTGAATGTTAGTTTCACATTTTATCTACCACGTTGCATGTTTATTCTGTAGCGTACCTTGTACAATAGACTCTTGTATATAGCCAGAAGAGGTTGTGAAAAGTCCAAAGTTCTTGAACCATTTTCCTTAACCACTTCCCGCCCGTTGGATGTCATATGATGTCCTGGACTTTCAGTGGTGATGCCTGCAGGCATCATCCCGGTATCCTTTTTCTTTTTTCTGCTGGCGATGCTCTTTAATGTAAAAGCAATCCTAGCTGCTAAATAGCCGCTGGATTGCTTTTACATATGTCGGGAGGGGGTCCCCACCTTCCGGCTGCCTTTACCACCAGGGAACCCAGGACTGAAGCCAGCAGTTCTGCCAGCTTACCATAGAGCTGACTGAGGACCGGAACATCCCCAATCAATCTCGATGGTCTAAGAAAACGGTAGCAATAAGTGTTTTGTCACTTGGATGTAAACAAGCCATTACTCATTTGAAAGCATCTGATCAAACCGATCTCAGTTTGACCAGATGTTTTTAAGGGCAGAGGAGAGATATGGGGTCTAATAGACCCCAGATATCTCAGTGAAGAGGACTTTTCACTGCCCTTGCTCAATCCTTGTCAATCCCTTGTGATAGCAATAAAAGTGATTAAAAAAAAAGAGAGTGTAAAAAATGTTTTAAATAAAATAGCATAAATTTTTTTAAAGCACCTCTGCCTCCTTGTGCTCATGCGCATAGGCGAACACATCACATGTGAGGTATCATAGCGAACGTCAGAGTGAGAGCAATAATTTTAGAACAAGATTTCTTGTGTAACTCTAACCTGGTCATTTGTAAGGAATTTTAAATCGTTGTCTATGGAGATTTTTGGGTCCCATAATTTGGCACTGTTTCTCGGATGTACGCAGTTTTAAACAATCACATGTTGGGTATCTATTTACTCGGCGTTACATCATCTTTTATATTTTACCAAAAAATGTGTATTATACTGTGTTTGCACTAAAATTCATTAGTGTAATTCCCAAAAAATTGCATAAAAATAGCACAAAACCATGTGACATATAAAAATTGCAAAACCCACCATTTTATTCTCTAGGGCCTCTACTTCAAAAATATATAATGTTTGGGGTTCTAAGTGAAGTAGTTAAAGTATAAGTGCAACCAAACTGTTAAATGCACAGGTAAAATGAATGTGTGTATCTTATCTGCCAAAAAATGTATAATTCTGTTCAGCCTTTTTTTTTTTTTATATTTAGACACTGCAGCCAGATACTGTACACAGATGTCACTCTGTTTTTAACTGTAGTCAAAGAGGTACAGCGTGGTCAAGGCTATATTTGAATACACATCTCTGTGATCTCTCCTTCAATCAGCAAGAACAGTTTGCTAAATTCACAACACTATGTAATGCAGCAAAGCCTGATTTGCTGACAGTACTGTCCCAATCACCTTCGAGACAGTATTCAAATGTGAAGGGTAGTGTGGTACTGTTTTTTTTTTTTTCATAGATAAATACCTAACCAGATTTAATGAAAGGGGGGGGGGGGGGAGAGCTTTTATATAATAGCTGTATTCACGTTTGTCTGTGGGTGAGTACAAAAGAAAAATGGGAACCCAACTTTGCTTATTTGTTTTTTTCACTGTTGCCAAACTTTTGACCATGCTATAAGTTCAAAAATATACAGAATTGCTACTGCTACCCTAAGCATCAGAGGGCAGTCGGGCATGCTTCTGTAGACACGCCTAGACACATCATGTGTCTATGTGATTTTAGCATGTGAGAGATTAGAGAAGTGTACTGCAGACATTCCTGGATTACAGGAGAAATAAGAGGAAACTGTCAGATTACTTCCTCCATGACAACCTCAACCAGCAGTGTCTGTCATGACCTCAGACACATTGGTTCATCTCCCAGTTTAACAGAAAACATCCAGAATAGGGCATGTTGCAATATATAAGTGAGCACCTCTGGTGTTCTTGTCATTGAAGAGAATTAACCCCATAACTGCAACCGATTCACAAAAGCATCTCTCATTTTTACCTAGCTATTCTTAGGTAGCCCAACACCTTTTGTTTCGCCTGCCTATAGATGGACAGTTATCTTCACATCCATTATTCACACATAATTGTCTTTTGTGGAAGTGATATCTATTGCTGTTGTAGCTTCCCCAACAGACAGAGGCACGACATATGCATTACCTTGCCTCTTAACTCAAGCAACAGCCGAACCTTATGTGGCTAACCTGCCCAGCTGTACCATAGTTCTTTTCACGCCAGTAAGAGTTGCACTTTTTGACGCCGAGGAGAACTGCACTGTCAGTAGGAAGGGGAGTGCTGCCTGCCAGAAGAGCAGGGATAAAGTACATAAAACTGCTTTTCTGTCCCCTAGACCTAAATGAGTATTTATTCCTTGGAGTGCAGGGGCAGTCCAACTACAAGGGAAATTTAGGAGTTAGGCTTTAATTTACCAAATATTGATACATAGGATATGTATAAAAACCCTAGAGTGCAAATATTTTCAGAGATTCCAATTGGTAGTAGCAGCTCCTATATTTCTGTCCTTATACGTTCTCTTTTAAACCTGAACTCCAGAAATTCTGCCAATCTGTAAACGGTGCTGGTATACTGAGTTACGTCCAATGAGGTACATGCCACTTTGTGGACGTGTCTCTTTAAGTTACATCTGACAGTTTTCACTATGCTTCCAGAGTTTTAACAGGAGAGGGGAGAGAAGCTGCCTTCTCGCACACAGCATCTATGCCTGCCTTTCCCCTGCTGCCCATTCACAGGAGCCTTTGTAGTAGTTTGTGATTCGGCAGGAAGAGGGGAGGGCACAGTTGTTGCACGCGACTATATAGCGATATGCTCCTGGCGCTCTGTAAAAATATCACGAGGTGGCGTGCACATTGGCCTTAACCCCTAGTAATTCAGAACATTTTCCAAAGTGACTGAAATGTTGGAGTTTAGCTTTAAAGTTACTGCCTTAAAGTGTTTACTAAAGTAAAAAAAAAATGTAATTAAAATAACAAACCTGTTATACTCACCTGCTCTGTTAAAAATAAGAAACAAGACAAGTTACACACATACATAAACCCATTTAAAAGAATTTATGGGTCAAAGGTCATGTCCATAAATCTATTGGACCACGTAACATCTATATGACTGTTTCATTACTGAATATTCATGTTATATCAATAAGACTGAGAGCTCTCAGAATGAAAAGGACAGGCATAAAGAGTAAGAATAATTTTTAAAAGTGGCCACCCAATAAAAATATGCAGCTGCTAAATAGATGTTTCCCCCCCCTCAGTCCATTGTTCAGATTATATCCAAAATATGCTGAGTCAATCATTAGGACTCAATGTATGGTACTGTGGTACAAACCAAAATGGGTGCTTGTATATTGGACATTGGAGAACAACCGACTGGTAAATCCACTGGAAAAACTGGCGGTGAAATCTGTGGGCAGCTCCCGCACTGCCACGATGAGGAAGGGAGGGGGCGGCAAGATGGCGGCCAGCACCAGCTCCTGGAGCTCTTCAGCAGCAGAGGG
Source organism: Staurois parvus (assembly GCF_062004578.1). NCBI lineage: Eukaryota > Metazoa > Chordata > Amphibia > Anura > Ranidae > Staurois > Staurois parvus. The sequence continues at coordinate 5,591,559 of NW_028318199.1, read as the reverse complement.
GATGCAGCCTCCTCCACAGGTGGCCCAACTCCTCTCCTCCAGTCCTGGGACATACAGTGACAGCTCCCCTGGCTCACGTGAGTGTCCATTCTGCCCCCTCTAGCCCTACCAGGTCTACTCCTCAGGCTGCGGCCCTGTCACTAGGCCACGACTCCATGGCTCTTCCCTGCTAGACAGGAAAATGGCTGACATATTCACCAGCCAAATTAGCGGTCATTATTCAGCTCCTGACGGTCCTGCGGACTCTCCTGCTTATCCATTTGTGCACCCGCCCTACTCGGGGGACTCCGTTCTTATTGCTCGTTTTGCTGATTTACATCAGAGAGAATTGGAAAAAGCTACCACTAAACTGGCCTCTGATCTAAAGCAGGATTTCAGGGAGATCAGAAATCGCCTGGAGAACATTGAATCTAAAGTTGATGATACAGTTCACAGAGTGGCTCAGAATTCTAACAGGATTGCTGACCTACAAGACCGCCTGGACGAAGCTTATTCAAAAATGGATAATCTTGAGAACCGCGCTTGCCAGGATAATGTACGGATTAGAGGCCTACCGGAAACGGTCAAAGATATTGCCTCAGTTGCCCATTCCCTTATACTAACAGCAGTGCCGGATGCCAACAAAATCCACATGGAAATAGATCATATCCATAGAGCTCTGGTCCCCTTAAAACCAGATGGGCCCCCTCGGGACGTAATAGTTAAATCTAATTTCTTTCAGAATTAAGGAGGCGGTGATGCGATACACCAGGGAACATCCAGAGTTGGAAATCGATGGGTACAAGATTCAAGTCTTTGAAGTTATTTCTCAAGCTACTATACAGAAATGGAGGGCATTCAAACCGTTGCTTTCACCTTTAATTCAAAGGGACATTCGTTATCGATGGAACTATCCATTTCGCCTGCAAATTATTTACAATGGCAAATGCTACGCCTTTTCTACATTCTCTGAAGGAGAGAAACTTTTGGTGAACTTGGGCTTTATTTCCCTTAGCCCCCTCCCCACGGAACCAATCCAAAGCTGACAGCCCTCCTCCCCCACTTTTGCCTCTGTGGTCCCCCTATCCCAGGAAGAAGAAACGTGCTACTCCACGTCAGGTCCCTTGAGGACCCTGCTGACTACTAGTTGATTTCTATTTGGCGGGGACCTATCTGTGGTCCTGTTATGGGACATTAGCCTCCGCCTTTGTTGTTTTTTGAATTGTTATTGTGTATTTTGTGTTCTTTAGTTATATATATATATGTATTTATTGGCTAGATTGGTTATATGTCAGGCACTCTAACTCTCTGGTGTTTGGAACCTTTATTATACAAGTCTCTTACAGATCCCATGGCGTCGGGAAGAGTCTATGTGCTCTCCCCACTGCTTTGCTTTGGTGGAGACTCTTCCATTCCTTGACCTTATGTCTGGGATATTTGGTATTCTACTGTTTTATGCTGCATATTGCTGTTTTGCCACTTGAACTGATGCTAGCCATTTTCTGGGCTCAGCATCTTTTGTCTCTTTCATTTTCTTTTCCTTGTTTTCCTCACTTTTTAAAATTGTTTTTATTTGAAGGTCACCTCGCTAATATTTCTTCAGTCCTGGATCCCTGATATCCCATACGGGTGGATGTGTGGGTCTCCCCACTTACTCTCCCATGTTGTGCAAGGTTTGGGATCCCCCTCTAAGCGCCTCAAGTTTTTTTTCTCGTTACAAGTCCCTAGGAGCTGATATAGTTGTGCTACAGGAAACCCATTTTGTTTCCTCTTTTTTCTGAAAAAAAACGAGGGGTAGCGCTCTGTCTAGCACGGCGGTTATCCTTTACTGACTCTAAAGTAATATGAGACAAGGAAGAGCGAAATCTATTATTTAAAGACCACTTAGGGGGAAATTTTGTGACTTTTCTGACTTATTACACCCCTAACGCTAACGTGAATCAATTAGCCTTTTTTCGATCCCTGTTTCCAACTCTATCTCTGGAATTGTAAGGCGATGTCATTTTAGCGGGGGACTTGAATTTGGCTTTAGACCAAACGCTTGATAAGTCGCATACGAGCAAACTTAAATCCCCTCCGAAACAAAGTCGCAAATTTACTCAACTTTTATATCGCTATAATTTGGTAAATGCGTGGAGAGAGGCCAGTCTTACTATTCTCATTTCTCTAGAGCTCACAACCATTATTCGCATATAGATCACATCTTTCTCCCTAAGGAGCTGCTGCCCAAATTTTGTTCGGTTAAAATTGTATCGACACCCTGGTCAGATCCTGACCCCGTGATGCTAACACTCTCTAGTATGACTGCCAATCTGGCCAAGTCACATTGGTGATTGAACGAGTCCCTTCTTGGCAATGAGTCAATCTGCCTCGAAGTAGTGGAGCATTTGAACGCTTACTTTACCATAAATAAAGCGGAAGACACGACCCCTGCTATTAACTGGGCAGCTCATAAAGCCTCTATCAGAGGTTTTTTTATCCAACTATCCTCTAGACTTAAATGATCTCTTGAAGAGTTTATCTCTCACAAAACCAAGGAATTTGAGGCTTTATTGGCCCAACACAAAATTGCTGCAACCCCCAGACGTGTTACTTATGGTAGAGCAGGCACATTTAGAACTTAATCTTTGTCTCACCAAAAAAACAGAAAAAAGGCTACGATGGATGAACCATAAATTCTTCACATGGCAAGACAAACCAGGTTCTCTATTAGTGCGTAAACTTTCCCCCAAGCATACTTACTCGGTGCTTCCTAAGCTTAGGCTCTTGGGAGGTCATGTCTCACAGGATCCTCGGAAGATCCTTCAGGAATTTAATAATTTCTATGCTACCTTATACAGTCAATTCCAGTCTGTTGAGCCTTCTATGCTTCAAGATTTTTTGGGACCCCTGCAGCTTCCATCTCTTGCTGGAGCCCACAGGGAACTTATGGAATGACCTATAACTAGCAAGGAGCTTGGTAAAGTTATTAAAATGCTAAGGTCACATAAGTCTCCGGCCCCGACGGTTTACCAAATGTTTACTATAAAACCTTCTCTGAACAACTTCTACCTCATATGGCTCTTTACTTCAATTCCTTGAGAGAAAACTGTGTGATTCCTTTAGATGAAAATAAACCATATATTAGCGTTCTCCCTAAACCTAATAAGGATGCTACTGATATACTTAATTATTGGTCTATTTCGCTAATAAATTGTGACCTGACAAAACGTTTGGCCCTGCGTCTTAATTCCTTTTTGGCGCAGTATGTTCACAAATACCAATCTGGTTTCATATCTGGTCACCAAACATTGGACCAGATTCACAGGTCCATAGCTTTGATTTTGGCTGTTCGCTCTAATTGGGATGCCCCTCTTTCCCTGGAGTTGCTGCTTCTTTCTTTGGACCTCCATAAGGTCTTTGATAGCTTAACCTGGGAATATTTGTTTACTGTCTTGCTTTTGGATTTGGTCCTCCATTTCTCACAGTACTGCAGTCATTATACAACACTCCCTCAGCTCAAGTGTCCATTAGAGGTTACAGATCCCCTGTGTTCCCAATTTGACGTGGCACTAGACAAGGTTACCAATTCTCCCCATTGCTCTTTGCATTGGCAATAGAACCCTTAACTATGGCGATCCGCTTTCATTCCAGAATCCACGGGGTCCACTGTGGTCATCTGGAACATAAATGCGCTTTATTTGCTGACAATGTTGTCATGTACAGGTGAAACTCGAAAAATTAGAATATCATGCAAAAGTTCATTTATTTCAGTAATGCAACTTAAAAGGTGAAACTAATATATGAGACTCATTACATGCAAAGCAAGATAGTTCAAGCCATGATTTGTCATAATTGTGATGATTATGGCTTACAGCTCATGAAAACCCCAAATCCACAATCTCAGAAAATTAGAATATTGTGAAAAGGTGCAATATTCTAGGCTCAAAGTGTCCCACTCTAATCAGCTAATTAAGCCATAACACATGCAAAGGGTTCCTGAGCCTTTAAATGGTCTCTCAGTTTGGATCAGTAGGAATCACAATCATGAGAAAGACTGCTGACCTGACAGTTGTGCAGAAAACCATCATGACACCCTCCATAAGGAAGGAAGGCCTCAAAAGGTAATTGCAAAAGAAGTTGGATGTTCCCAAAGTGCTGTATCAAAGCAGATTAATAGAAAGTTATGTGGAAGGGAAAAGTGTGGAAGAATAAGGTGCACAAGCAGCAGGGATGACCGCAGCCTGGAGAGGATTGTCAGGAAAAGGCCATTCAAAAGTGTTGGGGACTTTCACAAGGAGTGGACTGAGGCTGGAGTCAGTGCATTAAGAGCCACCACACACAGACGGATTCTGGACTTGGGCTTCAAATGTCATATTCCTGTTGTCAAGCTGCTCCTGAACAACAAACAATGTCAGAAGCGTGTTACCTGGGCTAAAGAAAAACAGGCCTGGTCTGTTGTTCAGTGGTCCAAAGTCCTCTTTTCTGATTAGAGCAACTTTTGCATCTCATTTGGAAACCAAGGACCCAGAGTATGGAGGAAGAATGGAGAGGCACACACTGCAAGATGCTTGAAGTCCAGTGTGAAGTTTCCACAATCTTTTGATTTGGGGAGCCATGTCATCTGCTGGTGTTGGTCCACTGTGCTTCATTAAGTCCAGGGTCAACGCAGCCGTCCACCAGGAGATTTTGGAGCACTTCATGCTTCCTTCCACAGATGAGCTTTATGGGGATGCTGATTTCATTTTCCAGCAGGACTTGGCACCTGCCCACACTGCCAAAAGCACCAAAACCTGGTTCAATGACCGTAGGATTACTGTGCTTGATTGGCCAGCAAACTCGCCTGACCTGAACCCCATAGAGAATCTATGGGGCATTGCCAAGAGAAAGATGAGAGACATGAGACCGAACAATGCAGAAGAGTTGAAGGCCGCTATTGAAGCATCCTGGTCTTCCATAACACCTCAGCAGTGCCACAGGCTGATAGCTTCCATGCCACGCCGCATTGAGGCAGTAATTGCTGCAAAAGGGACCCAAACCAAGTACTGAGTACATATGCATGCTTATACTTTTCAGAGGTCCGATATTGTTCTATGTACAATCCTTGTTTTATTGATTGCATGTAATATTCAAATTTTCTGAGATTGTGGATTTGGGATTTCATGAGCTGTAAACCATAATCATCACAATTATAACAAATCACGGCTTGAACTACCGTATTTTCCGGCGTATAAGACGACTTTTTGACCCTTGAACATCTTCTCAAAAGTTGGGGGTCGTCTTATACGCCGGTACACGTCAGGGGGCACTTTTTAGGCGGGCGGCGCGGTGCTGCCGCCGTCCCCCCGCTTCCGACGGAAGGGACACCAAGTACAGGGGTGGGCAGAGGACTGCAGTCTCTTACCTGGCTCCCACGCGATCCATCCAGGAAGCGCTGCTCCTTCAGTCACTCCGGCCACTCCCTCACTCCTGCTGCTCGACTCCACCTCCTCACCCGTGATTGGCCGCCAGAACTGTAGCTCAGGAAAGGCACACAGGCGGCCAATCACGGGCGAGGAGGCGGAGCCGAGCAGACCCGCGAAAATCGAGTGAGGGTAAGTGTGCAGTGCAGAGGTGCTGCTGCAACCACATATGCTGGCTGCAGCAGTACCATACTAGAACAGGAGTCAGCAAGTGTCATTGGTGTCAGTGGGAGGAATAGTGCCCCATCATTGGTGTCACTGATACTAAAGATGGGGCACTATTCCTCCCACTGACACCAACGATGGGGCACTATTCCTCCCCCCACTGACACCAACAATGGGGCACTATTCCTCTCCCCACTGACGGAGTACTATTCCTCCCACTGACACCAATGTTGGGACACTATTCCTCCCACTGACACCAATGATGGGGCACTATTACTCCCACTGACACCAATGATGGGGCACTATTACTCCCACTGACACCAATGTTGGGACACTATTTTTTTGAGTTTCACCTGTATGTTACACCCCCTCTGACCACTTTGCCTAATCTATTATCTCTTTTGAGTCATTTCACTGAACTTTCTGGGCTGACTTTAAACTCTCATAAAACGACAGCCCTTAATTTTTCGTTACCCTCTTCATTGGAGCAATGGCTTCAAACTATATATGACTTTCAATGGGCCCGTGGCTCTTTCCCCTATTTAGGGGTTAACTTGACAGCTTCAATTGAGACCCTATACCAAGCGAACTATCCCTCTCTTTTCAAACAACTTAGGGAGGATCTTCGTCGTTGGGATACTTACTCTATATCTTTGTTTGGCAGGAACAACACTATTACAATTACTTTTTTGCCTCGATTGTTGTACTTCTTTAGAACATTACCAATACCAATTCCAAGACGCGAGCTGCAACACCTACAGGCAGAGTTGCTTCGTTTTGTTTGGAACAATGGAAGGCCTTAGATGAACCAGAAGTCTTTATATACTTTTAAAGTCACAAAGTGGTATTGGCCTTTCTAATCTCCATACATATTTCCAAGCCGCCCAAATTGCACAATTGGCCTATACTACCGCTAAAGGATCTACTCACCTCTGGGTTTCTATTGAAGCTCTCTCCTGCTATCCTTTAGTGGTCATTTCCTTACTTTGGCTCCCTAATAGATCTCACCCCCTATATTATGTCCTACTCTGTCCCTCTCATTGACAGTCTGGGATAGAGCATGCCATTGCAAATCATTTGCCTCCTCGCATATTCCTTTAGCCCCGGTTTTTTGGAACCCTGAATTTGTACCTGGTCTGGTTCTGGCCCCATTCTAGTGGTGGAACAACAAGGGGTTACTGCGGATAGGACACTACCTCTGGGGTGCCCGAGTTTTCCCTCCTGAGCACTTTAAAAAGTAACTGCAGATGCCCCCACCAAAATCTTTAGATATAATCAAATCGCTTCTTTTATCCGCTGGAAAATTATTTTACTAGATGAACCACCCATTCTTACCAATTCGAACATTCCTGTCAGAATACAAATCTCTCTAGAGGCTGTATTTCTATGGTGTACACCCTCCTTACTGATCCGAGCTTTAAACTTCCCTATATGGATCAATGGGAGCGAGACCTGAATGTTAGTTATGATCTATCTGATTGGCAAGACATAGCCCTGGCATTATCTAAAGTTTCCATCAATACCGCCTTAATTGAAGCAAACTATAAAACACTATTACAATGGTATCTGGTCCCAACCCGGACGGCGAGGATGCATCCTTCTGCCTCTCCAATGTGCTTTTGACGTTGCAGCCTGATGGGTTCTATGTTCCACATTTGGTGGCAATGTCCGATAGCAACTAGATTTTGGATTCGCATGTTTAACCGTATCTATATGGTGATGGGGGTGACTGTTCGTAGGGCCCCGGAGACAGGCCTCTTCCATAAATGTTTTTCACTTGCAGTACCAAAAAAAGCTCTTAAATTGCTTACTTATATGCTGTTAGCAGCGAAAACCACCATTGCTAAATATTGGAGGAGATCAATTATTGACTATGTTAAGCACAAATTAAATTAGATAATGATTAATGACAAACTGATCTGTGTTCTACACAAGAATACTAACAAATATGATAAAACGTGGGACCCGTGGATTCAATACATTTCCATGCCTTGATACTTCCCGATTTGACCCTCTTCTTCTTCTCTTGTTCTTGTTCCTCTCTTTTTCTCACCTTTTACTGTCTCTTTTGTCCGTTTTTTCTGGTGCTAGTTGAGTTTACTTTTTAATCATTCTACAATATTTGTCATGTTTTCTACAATGCTTGTTCTGTGTACTTCCCCTGTACATGGTGGATTTAATGCTGGGAACTTTCCATTTGATCTACCCAGTTATTATTGCACAGATTTTCTGGTCTCCTAAGGTATGGCGGCTGTTTGTTCAAAGAGGTGTTCTTTGGTGATGTTCGACACCTCCTTTTATAATATGACATTTGCCTTTTCTACTATTTGTAACTTCAAATATTTCAATAAAAACTATTGGAAAATAAATTGTAACATTTCACCTTGACATTTTGAATTATTTGGGTTTGAGATGTTGAGCCAAAACCAATGCAAGGAATGTCTTTGATAAAAAAAAACTACAATACCTGTTTGATGGGCTGCTAGTTTAAAGTGGTTTTAGAGAAAAAAGGTTTTGTACCTTAAAGGTAAAAAAAACTTTCTGTATGCAGCTCCCCCCAGCACCCCCTTATAATTACCTGAGCCCAATCTCGATCAAGCTCTGGGCTTGGATTTGACCTCAGCTGAATAAGCTTCTGAAGTCATCAAAAGATGCATTTGAGTGTAAAATCTGAAAAGACTACCTGGGAAAAAAAAATACTTGATTTAAAATAAAGATGCCTTTGATCTGCAGTTGAATCCCCTATTGACCTGAACAAAAGCCTATCACCACAGGCCCTTCCTGTGCTTGCTTCAGGAACCCATGTCTGGCTTATACTTGTGTTCTTTCTGCTAGAAGCTACTGGAAGTGGGTGAGGGTTTATATACCAAACGGCACAGTAGTCCTGTGCCTCGCCATGTGGTTCTCTGCAAGCACAATTTCTTGCCTGCTTGCTACCACAAGCTTATTCTGCAGTTGAGACAGCTTTATTCGAGATTTCTGGTCAGTGGTGACAGCCTCAGTGGGTTGCAATAGTCTGAAAGTATTTTATCCCCAAAGGTTAAACGCCTGTCCTTATGTGTGTATATCCTGATACTTGCTGTGCCCCTATGTAGTTCTTTGTTGGCACTAAGCAGTGGCGTTTTACCCCTAAAGGAACTGCGCTTGTTAATTTTGTGCTTGTCTTTTCCCTTCCCTGACACTAAAAAGGGGACCATTTGCCATGCACCACTAGCAATTTCTCTAAGCAGATGTTGTTTCTGCTTGTGCTGTTGCAAACTTATATTCAACGTAATTGATGCTTTGAGGTCGATATCTAAGCTTCCTGTTTTTGTGCCGACTTCTTGGCTATGCCTGGAACCATCAAGTGCGCTTGCAGCTGGCCTTTCTGCTTTGCAGATGTTGCTTCTCATTATGGCAGGTTTTGTCTATCAGTTTCCTAACGTATTAGACCAGTCAGGTCTTAGGGATTGCACAATGTGTCCCCCTTCTTAACCTGCATTGCCCACAGGGCATTAACTTGGGGTGATTCTTCACTCCACTTTGAGTGATGGGAAACTGTCTGAAGGTTCCTTCCCGTGCCAGAAGGATGGCATAGAGAGCCTCAGCGGATGCCTTGCTGCATTCTGAATGCAGGAGTTTGGCCACTCTGAAAAGGTGGCATTAAGAGATTACTTAGCATTTTTTCAATAACTTTTTTACACAAATGGAGCTTTCTTATGGTGGTATTTAACCACTTCAATACTGGGTACTTTCACCCCCATGAAAAAAGACTGAAAATTTTGAAAAAAAAGAACCTTTTTCTTAGTTTCTGTTATAAAATAATTATATAATTTTTCTTTTTCACGGTTGTGCACTGATGGGGCCGCACTGGTGAGGGGGCACTGATGATCAGTGCCCTGATTATCAGTGTAAACAAAGCACTGTTAGGATTGCTGGTTATTTGCTTTCCTTTCCTCCTGCTGTGACAGTGCTTAGACAAGGAAATACCAATAACTGAAAATCTGTTTACTTGTGATCAGCTGTGATTGGACACAGCTGATCACATGTTCAAGGGCTGCTGTGATTGGCCCTTTACCACAATCTGTGATTGCTGTGTCCAGAGGACATAGTGGTCACAGATTGTGCCCAAAGCACGCCTCAGGGGGTGCGAACAAGGCATGTTCTGAAAGTACATCTATAGACACCACCGCAGAATGAGAGAGCCATGCTGTAGCCATCTTTCGGCTATAGCACAGTAATGAGGTGGTAAATCACCACTGTGGTTTTAATTTTTATGCTATATAAACAAAAAAAAAAAACCATAAGTTTGAAAAAAAACCCACATTTTTCATAGTTTGTTTTAATATTTTGCAAATAACCTTTCTTCGTAAATTTAGGCCAAAATGTATTTTATTTTATTTTATTTATTTGGTAACAACCCAAATCATTGTATATTATATAGTCTGTGTGATATTGGGAAGTTATAGAGTCTACAAACTATGGTATATACAGGTGCATCTCAGTAAATTGGAGTATCATCAAAAAGTTAATTTATTTCAGTAATTCAATTCAAAAAGTGATATTCATTTATTATATAGATTAATTACACACATAATGATATATTTCAAGCATTTTTCTTTTGATTTTGGTTTTTGAATTTGATTTTGATTATGGCTTACAGCTAGTGAAAACCCAAAATTCAGTATCTCAGAAAATTAGAATATTGTGAAAAAGTTCAATATTGAAGACTCACGGTGTCACACGCCAATCATCTAACTAACGCAAAACACCTGCAAAGGTTTTCTGAGCATTTAAATGGTCTCTCAGGTTCAGTAGGTTACACAGTCATGGGGAAGACTGCTGACTTGACCGTTGTCCAGAAGATACTCATTGACACCTTCCACAAGGAGGGTAGGTCACAGAAGGGTATTGCTAAAGAAGCTGACTGTTCTCAGAGTGCTGTATCCAAGCATATTAATGGAAAGTTGAGTGGAAGGAAAAAATGTGGTAGAAAAAGGTGCACAAGCAACAGGGATAACCAAAGCCTTGAGAGGATTGTGAAGCAAAGGCCATTCAAGAATTTGGGGGAGGTTCACAAGGAGTGGACAATGGCTGGTGTCAGTGATTCCAGGAGCCACCACACACAGACGTATCCATGACATGGGCTACATCTTTTTCATTCCTTGTGCCAAGCTACTCCTGAACCAGAGACAACATCAGAAGCGTCTTACCTGGGCTAAGGAGAAAAAGGACTGGACTGTTGCTCAGTGCCCCAAAGTCCTCTTTTCGGATGAAAGTAAATGTTGCATTTCATTTGGAAATCAAGGTACCAGTCTGGAGGAAGAGTGGAGAGGCACATAATCCAAGTTGCATTAGGTCCAGTGTGAAGTTTCTACAGTCAGTGATGATTTGGGGAGCCATGTCATCTGATGGTGTTGGTCCACTGTGTTTCATTGAGTCCAAGGTCAGTGCAGCCCTCTACCAGGAATTTCTAGAGCATTTCATGCTTCCCTCTACTGACCAGCTTTATGGAGATGCTGATTTCATTTTCAAGCAGTAATTGGCACCTGTCCACACTGTACCAATACCTGGTTTAATGATCGTAGTATCACTGTGCTTGATTGGCATGCAAACTCACCTGATCTAAACCCCATAGAGAATCTGTGGGGTATTGTCAAGAGGAAGATGAGACACCAGACTCAACAATGCAGACAAGCTGAAGGCCACTATCAAAGCAACCTGGGCTTCCTTAACACCTCAGCAGTGCCACAGGCTGATCGTCTTCATGCCACGTCATATTGATGCAGTAGTTCATGCAAAGCGAGCCCTGACCAAGTACTGAGTACATACCATACTTGACCTGGACATAATTTTCAGTAAGCCAACATTTCTGTTTTTTTTTTTTTTTTTTTTTAATTAATTTTATATCTAGCTGTAAGCCACGATCATCAAAAGTAAAAGAAAAAAATGCTTGAAATATATCACTCTGTTTGTAATGAATTGGCATAATATATGAGTTTCACTTTTTGAATTGCTGAAGTAAATTAACTTATTGATGATATTCTAATTTATTGAGATGTACCTGTATATATTTGAAAATTGTTCAGTCCTGATGTAAAGACAGCTCATTTCTTGAGGCCCTAAAATGTCAGGACAGTACAAATACCCCCCAAATGACTTCCTTTTTGGAAAGTAGACAGTCCAAGGTATCTATTAATTGGCATGGCATTAATTGAATTTGTAATTTTTTTTGTCACAATTTTTTGTTAAATGAAGAAATTAAATAGACTTTTTTTCACAATTTTAATTTTATTTACATACTGTCACCAGTGCATAACAGTGTCATCATATACAGTAACTGGTGTGGCAGTGATCAGGGATACTGACTGGTAACGGTATGTTAAAAATAATAATAATAATAATTTTTTATTCAATTATTTAAACATTTTTTTTTCTTTTGAACGTTTTGTTTTCTTTTTTTTTAGTAATTTTTTACATACTTTCATCAGAGTAGTTACAGTTGTGTCCAAAATTATTCAACCCCCAATGCTGTAAAGGGGTTTAGGGACTATAGTGTACATTTGGAATTGTATTCAGAATCAAATCCTACAAGGACGTTGTAACTACCCAAATGCAACTAAAATGACATCAATTGTTTATGTAATACAGTAGTAAATGGTTCTTATGTGGTTTCTTCATTGCCACAATTATTCAACCCCTTAAAGACTACCACTCTGAAGAACAGAGGTTCATACAGGTGCTTTCCATCAGGTATTGAAAACACCTGTGGATGTCACCGAGCAGCAATCAAGCATAATAAGCACCAATTAGGCAGCTTTAAAATGACTGTGATACTCAGCTCCTTCTAGACATTTACTGGTGTGGTTACAAACATGGTGAAGGCAAGAGAATGGTCCAGGAAGACAAGAGAAGAGGTGATTTCTCTTCACAGGAAGGGCAATGGCTATAAGAAGATTGCAAAGATGTTAAACATACCAAGAGACACCTTAGGAAGCATCATTCGCAAATTCAAGGCAAAGGGCACTGTTGAAACGCTACCTGGTCGTGGCAGAAAGAAGATGCTGACTTCGACTGCTGTGCGCTACCTGAAGCGTAGAGTGGAGAGAAGTCCCCGTGTGACTGCTGAGGAACTGAGAAAAGATTTGTCAGATGTGGGTACAGAAGTTTCAGCCCAGACAATAAGACGCACACTGCGTAATGAAGGCCTCCGTGCCAGAACTCCCAGGCGTACCCCCTTGCTGTCTCCAAAGAATAAGAAGAGTCGACTGCAGTATGCCAAAAGCCATGTGGACAAACCACAAAAGTTGTGGGATAGTGTTCTGTGGACTGATGAAACAAAATTAGAACTGTTTGGGCCCATGGATCAACGCTATGTTTGGAGGAGGAAGAACAAGGCCTATGATGAAAAGAACACCTTGCCTACTGTGAAGCATGGTGGAGGGTCAATCATGCTTTGGGGCTGTTTTGCTTCTGCAGGTACAGGGAAGCTTCAGCGTGTGCAAGGTACCATGAATTCTCTTCAGTACCAGGAGATATTGGATGGAAACGTGATGCAGTCCGTCACACACCTGAGGCTTGGGAGACGTTGGACCTTTCAACAGGACAATGATCCCAAGCATACCTCCAAGTCCACTAGAGCATGGTTGCAGAGGAAAGGCTGGAACATTTTGGAGTGGCCATCGCAGTCACCAGACTTAAATCCGATTGAGAACCTCTGGTGGGACTTAAAGAAAGCAGTTGCAGTGCGCAAGCCTAAGAATGTGACTGAACTGGAGGCCTTTGCCCATGAAGAATGGGCGAAGATACCCGTAGATCGCTGCAAGACACTTGTGTCAAGCTATGCTTCACGTTTAAAAGCTGTTATAACTGTAAAAGGATGCTGTACTAAGTACTAAGATTGAATGTCACTTGGGGGTTGAATAAAACTGATAATGCTGTGAGCACAGAAAAGACATTTGTGGTTATTTCATTATAACTGTTATGTTATATTTGTCTGACCTACAAGTGCCTCTTTAATGTAAATGTAAGCAAGATGACTGAATGATCAAAAGCAATGTCAAACTGGCCAAAACACTCAATTTCAGTGGGGGTTGAATAATTTTGGACACAACTGTAAGTGTCACCCTAGGAGGATCAGGGATTTTGTTTTCTTTCTTATGCTATTACTGCTTATGACAGTGATGATCACTGCTATAAGCAATCCTTTGAACTGTCATGAATGGATTTCATTTGTGACTTAGTGTTTACAATTGTGTTGCTGTGATTGATCACAAATGATCACATGGTACAGGGTGCTGTGATTGGCTCAGGTACCATATGCTCACTTGTGACCAATCACAGCATCACAACAGTAAGCAAAATATCATAAATGAAAGCCATTTATTACAGTTTGCTTACAAGTTACCATGTGTTCGCTGTGATTGGATTGAGTATCAAGCGCCAGTGCACATGTGCTCACCGATGTACGAGTACATCGCCGAGCCTGCAGATGCCCCCAACTGGCAGTGAATTTACTGCTAGGGATGCCAAGTGGTTAAAAAAATGCCACTTTTACAGACATTTGGTGTTTTTTTGTTTTGGGGTTTTTTTTCAGTCTGCAAAAGCACCTCTATGTAAGGCTATGTGTTCTTACACACATAGGTGTTTTCAGGCCTATTAGAAGAGAAACATTCACAGGCTGAAAAAAACTCCATCAAAATCATTTTTAGGAGAGGAGGTGAAGAACAGAAAAAAACGCTGAATGAGATTAAACGTATGTAAAGACGTCTACACGTGCTTAAACACTAGATGCATTTAGGTGTATTTGAGCATTAATGCATTCCAATTGCCAGAATAAATTATTATGCTGACCAAAGGAATCCATTACCACTCAAACGCTTGACGCAACTAACCTTCTGAAATGCACTGCTTTAAGCATGTTTTTTAAGAAACTCTTCTCCCACCAGGAGTTTTAGCATTCAGAGGAGCAAAGCAAACATCCTGTGTGTGTTAGGCCAAAAAGATTTGCCTTTTTCTACAAACGCTGTGCAGTGTTTGTAGGAACAGGCAAATCTTTTTGGCCTAACAGACACAGGATTCATGGCGCCGTCTATTGCATGAGGGTGTGCACCCCAAAGCCCTAGTGAACGGTGGGCTTTGGGGTACACACCCTCATGCAATAGACTGTGTTTACAGTGGGAGGGGCTTAAAGGGGTGCGGTTAATTAAAACAAAAGCCTTCCTGAACCCAGAAAATATGCTTTTGGTCTTCTCTCCCCCCAGTAGGGTGCATTTGCACTAAAATATAATCGGTGCATCCAAGCCACATGAAAACCACAGGTACACTGCGCTGCACCCATGGTGTGGGAAAACTGCACTGAATTAGTCTGAAAGCCAAGCTAACCATTTATTATTATTGACCTCTGAACTCTCTGTTAATTACTACTGACTGTTGAACTCCGCTTCATTTAATACTGACCCGTGAACTCTGCCTCACTTACTACAGACCCACGAACTCTGCCTCACTTACTACTGACCCCTAAACTCTGCCTCACTTACTACTGACCCCTAAACTCTGCCTCACTTACTACTTTCCCTGAACTCTGCCTCACTTACTACTTTCCCTGAACTCTGCCTCACTACTGACCCCTGAACTCTGCCTCACTACTGACCCCTGAACTCTGCCTCACTACTGACCCCTGAACTCTGCCTCATTACTGACCCCTGAACTCTGCCTCACTACTGACCCCTAAACTCTGCCTCACTTACTACTTTCCCTGAACTCTGCCTCACTACTGACCCCTGAACTCTGTCTCACTACTGACATCTGAACTCTGCCTCACTACTGACTCCTGAACTCTGCCTCACTATTGACATCTGAACTCTGCCTCACTACTGACTCCTGAATTCTGGTTCACTTTCTACTGACCCCTGAACTCTGTCTCACTTACTATAGACCCCTGAATTCTGCCTCACTTACTATAGACCCCTGAACTCTTACCTCACTTACTACAAACCCCTGAATTCTGTCTCATTTACCACTGACCTCTGAACTTTACCTCACTTACTATAGACCCCTGAATTCTGCCTCACTTACTATAGACCCCTGAACTCTGCCTCACTTACTACTGACCCCTGAACTCTGCCTCACGTACTACTGACCCCTGAACTCTGCCTCACTTAATAGTGTCCCCTGAACTCTGACTCACTTAATAGTGTCCCCTGAACTCTGCCTCACTTAATAGTGTCCCATGAACTCTGCCTCACTACTGACCCCTGAACTCTGCCTCACTACTGACCCCTGAACTCTGCCTCACTACTGACCCCTGAACTCTGCCTCACTACTGACCCCTGAACTCTGCCTCATTACTGACCCCTGAACTCTGCCTCACTACTGACCCCTGAACTCTGCCTCACTACTGACCCCTGAACTCTGCCTCACTACTGACCCCTGAACTCTGCCTCACTACTGACCCCTGAACTCTGCCTCACTACTGACCCCTGAACTCTGCCTCACGTACTACTGACCCCTGAACTCTGCCTCACTTAATAGTGTCCCCTGAACTCTGCCTCACTTAATAGTGTCCCCTGAACTCTGCCTCACTTAATACTGTCCCATGAACTCTGCCTCACTACTGACCCCTGAACTCTTCCTCACTACTGACCCCTGAACTTTGCCTCATTACTGACCCCTGAACTCTGCCTCACTACTGACCCCTGAACTCTGCCTCACTACTGACCCCTGAACTCTGCCTCACTACTGACCCCTGAACTCTGCCTCACTACTGACCCCTGAACTCTGCCTCACTACTGACCCCTGAACTCTGCCTCACTACTGACCCCTGAACTCTGCCTCACTACTGACTCCTGAACTCTGCCTCACTATTGAAATCTGAACTCTGCCTCACTACTGACTCCTGAATTCTGGTTCACTTTCTACTGACCCTTGAACTCTGCCTCACCTAATACTGACCTCTGAACTCTGCCTCACTTACTACTGACCGCTGAAATCTGGTTCACTTACTACTGACCCCTGAACTCTGCCTCACTTACTATAGACCCCTGAACTCTACCTCACTTACTACTGACCCCTGAACTCTACCTCACTTACTACTGATTCCTGAAGTCTGCCTCACTTACTACTGACTCCTGAACTCTGGTTCACTTACTACTGGCTCCTGAACTCTCGTTCACTTCCTACAGACCCCTGATTTTTGCCTCATTTACTACTGACCTCTGAACTCTGCCTCACTTACTACAGACCCCTGAGCTCTGCCTCACTTACTACAGACCCCTGAGCTCTGCCTCACTTACTACAGACCCCTGAGCTCTGCCTCACTTACTACAGACCCCTGAGCTCTGCCTCACTTACTACAGACCCCTGAGCTCTGCCTCACTTACTACAGACCCCTGAATTTGGCCTGACTTACTACAGACCCCTGAGCTCTGCCTGACTTACTACAGACCCCTGAGCTCTGCCTGACTTACTACAGACCCCTGAGCTCTGCCTGACTTACTACAGACCCCTGAGCTCTGCCTGACTTACTACAGACCCCTGAGCTCTGCCTGACTTACTACAGACCCCTGAGCTCTGCCTGACTTACTACAGACCCCTGAGCTCTTCCTCACTTACTACAGACCCCTGAGCTCTTCCTCACTTACTACAGACTCTTGAACTCTTCCTCACTTACTATTGACATCTGAGCTGCCTCACGTACTACTGACCCCTGAACTCTGCCACACTACTCACATCTGAACTCTGTTAATTACTACTGACTCCTGAACTCTGATTCATTTACTACTGACATCTGAACTCTGCCTCACTTACTATTGACCTATGAGCCCCTTCTGAGCTCTGAGTCACTTAATACAGAGTCAATAGTAACACAGAGTGCAGTAGTAAGTGACCCTCTGTCTCACCTCTGCACTGCTTACCTGTGACCTCCTTCTCTCTGGACTCTTCATATTACTCTGGGTGCTCCAGTTCCGGCTCTTCTCCCCCTTCTTTTATTCCCTGGTCCTGTAGGCAGAGCTAAATTACAGCTACACATAGCCCTGCCTACTGGACCTGGGAATAGGAGGGGGGGGGGGGCTGTAGTTGCAGTATCCTGAGTAATGTGAAAAGTCCAGGGAGAAGAACAGAAGTGACTCCTTTGTCTCCCTACAGCTGCGCTTGTCACAGGCAGCTACAGAGGAAACAATGTTTGTATAATGTCGGGGAGGACGCAGATACTAAAGGATGGCATGGAGAGTGGGGGCTGGACTATGATTGACTGTGATTGGCTTATAGACCCGCTTCCACTGCCACACCAGCATTTAGCACTCACACCCTACCTGGGTTGTTTACTGTGGGAAGCCGCTGTGATTCTTCTGACTCCACAACTGGGTTTACTGCCCATGCGTGAGCCGCGATAAACTTTGTGAATGGTCCCGCAGTCTTCTGGGACCTATAACGTGTCTCAGAAGGTTGCGGACAGCGACAATAGGGGGTGGGGAGAACTTCTGGGGGAATCACTGCGGCGGTCTGACTGTAAGTGGGGGTGGGTACCTTTCAAAACCAGGTACCCTTCCAAAGTGTCAAAAGCAGAAGAGGAGACAAAGAAGGGCATAAAGTGGAACCTCCCTTTTAGGGTGACATTATGCTTTAAGCAAGTTCTGTAGTCCTCTTCCCCTGGAGTACTCCCTACCTTTTTGTGACAGACCTTAATTGATTTTTTTATCTCAGTCAGTCAATTAAGCTGGCCATAGACTGAAATTTGGCCTGTTCAACAGGGACCAGACCAATTTCATTCCATCTATGGTCGTTCATGTTCCAGATGTAATGACTCTTAAACCTGCTGTCAGAATACAATAATACAGTGGGGAGAATTCCTCCATCAACCTGGCTTTTGTGGATGTGGGAATCCATTCCGCTTTTTCCAATCAGCCTGCTAGCTGATCGAAAAAAAAACTGATCCTCCATTGCCTGTTGCAATCTGCTGGGGGGGGAGTCCATGACCCTTTCCAAAAATGCAGCAGCTAAAAATGTATAGATATGAATGTGTTCCATAGGAAACCATGTTAAATGGACTGTAGTGAGTTTCTTCAAAACGCAAAAAGCACTAAAAAATGCATAGGTGTGAACCTTAGTCTATGCTTCCCCAGTAGAGGGTAGATGACATAGTAGTGGTGATAAGGAGCGATCAGCTGGAGTGTTAGGATAGCGAGAATTCATCAGCATTATCCCAGGGGCTTGAGAGCAAACTGACCAGAATCTACCCAAACCAGAGTAATCCATTTTAAACCAGCTTGCCTTTTTTCCTGTTAAGCGTTTAGCCCTGGTTCACACATATCTAATTTGTGATGCTTTTTCAAAGTCAGTGATTCGCATGACAGGAGAGATGACGTGTTCCTTAGGAGGTGGTTCTCATATATGTGATCCATCCGCATGGCATTTTGACACAGTTGTTAAAGAGGGTCATATGTGAATTTGGTGTGGTGCGTTGGGAATTTGCATCCCCTAGAGTATAGTGATAATTGGAGATGAGTCTTCCCGTAGCATTGCAATTCTAATGCATAGGACGAGAGAGAGCTATTCAAAAACCATTGCAAAAGGCAGATTCAAATTTCAGCTGTAAATTCACATTGAAAATGCTATGCTATTCAAACAGAACCGCATTCCTGAATTGCACTGCAAAACTGACCAATTTTTTAAACGTATGTGTAAACCTAGGCTTAGGAAATGAAAACATTCTTCTACAGACTGAATTTACCAGCATTAAAGTAGAGTTCCAACCAAAAATGGAAGCTTCACATATCTGCCTTCTCCCCCCCCCCCCGCTGCCACATTTGGCACCTTTCGGGTTAGGGAGGTGGGAGCGGGTAGCTGGTTTTGACAGTTGACACTTCACAGGTACCAGAGGACTACAGCCTTTTCACAAACCACAGCGCGCTATGCGCATGTGCAGTAGGAAACTTGCTGTGAAGCCGTAAGGCTTCACTGCTGGTTTCCCTTAGTCAAGATGTCGCCGCCAGCACCCAACAGCCGATTGAAGAATCGTCTCGGGGTGAGGACCACGCTGGATCCCTGGACAGGCAGGTGCCCTAATAATAACAGTCAGCAGCCACAGTATTTGTAGCTGCTGACTTTTATTTTTTTTTGGCGGGGGGAGGGGGGTTGGGGCTGGTTGCCAGAACTCCACTTTAATTACCTTCAATGTGTTCATCTCAAGATCATGTTTCCTGTGGAGCATTTTATACGTGCCTCCCTCCTCCCTGTCCCTTGCCGGCACTGTTTTTGGGTGCCTGGGAATAGTCAACCAGTCCTCTTGCACTGATGTAATTGCATGCAGACTCTCTTCTGAATCCTGAGAGGACCCTAGCGCTGGAAAGTCAATAGGCACTATCCATCCATGGTCACCTGAAGTAGGACATCTCTGTAAACAGAAGATAGATTTTTTTTTTAAATCCTGATATGACCACTATTAGGGCTCAATACAAAAGTGAAATTTAGAAATGTGGGTCAGTGAAAAATTAAGGTTTTTCATAGTATTCCCACTAACAAGCTTCAAACTAGGCCACCTTTTATTTAGAATTATAGACAGTACTTTAAAAATACTATGCACATTGTTTTTCAGCATGCAGGTCACATGAAGTTATGTAAGTTAAACAATTTTCTTTAATGTGTTGTACTTCCTAGATGGCTTGAGAAAAAAAATATATATATGATATTCTTAAATTTGTTCTATGTACTATACATTAATTGACATTATTTGTAATATCTTCTTTGGAACATTTAGAAAGAAGAATGCGAAGATTAAGGGTGCATACAAACGAGAACACATTAATGTAGGCTGTGATATGGATTTTGACATCGCTGGTCCATCAGTACGAGGCGCAGTAGTATTTGGCTATGAAGGTTGGTTAGCGGGCTACCAGATGACTTTCGAATCAACCAAGTCAAGAGTTTCCCAGAGCAACTTTGCTGTCGGATACAAAACTGATGAATTCCAATTGCACACTAATGTGTAAGTAAAGAAAAAAAAATGGACATTGTTAATGTTTGCTACATTTTTGCTTCAGTACCGCAATTTTTGATTATTCAGTGTTCTATTCTGTTAAAACTGTGTGGGCTTTAGGTTCTGTGCTTCTGTTGACAAAACTGGTCTTCACTGGCCCACTTCAGTGATTAGGAACCATGCTGGTTGATTCCTGGTCATGATGACCATTTGGCAAGTTGCAGATTTCAAAAAACAAAATACAGTTAAAAAAATAATAATACAGTCAAAATTCAAAATACAGTCAGTAAAAAAATAACTAATTTAAAAAG
This sequence comes from Staurois parvus, assembly GCF_062004578.1. Classification (NCBI taxonomy): domain Eukaryota; kingdom Metazoa; phylum Chordata; class Amphibia; order Anura; family Ranidae; genus Staurois; species Staurois parvus. The sequence goes on along the minus strand of NW_028318199.1, from coordinate 5,570,707 downwards.
TTTTAAGAAAAAATATAAAATGTATTTAAAAAAAAAGTTTCCATTTGCAAGTTATAATGAAAAAATATATAGGAATGGAATTTAATAAAACAGTATACTAAAACAAACCCTTATGTGTCCTCAAAAATAATGCAAACATTATGCAGGTAGACAAATTTATTCCTAAAGATATTGTCAAGTTGACTATTGCATTTGGCTTGGTCATCTACGTTTCAATGACCTGTGATCCATAAAAGGGCTAAAAGTGGGATGTTTTCTACTTTAAGAAGAGTTCTATTTTGACCTTTTTAGCAGCCTTATCTGTGAAACTGTCTTTAACAAAAAATGACACACAGGCCATGATACCACATTAAACTGACTTTGCCTATGCAGCATGGGGGAATCAATGGGAAAATCGAGTTAATTGCTGTGGGCAGTACAGATTGTTTGATACAGTTTTTGTTCTTGGATACTTTAACAAATGATGCCCAAGATTAGCTTGTGGGAAGTAGATAAAAGCATTAGCCTCTTTCATTTTTTTAAGTGATGTTACCTGTAAAAAAACACGTAAATTCCTTTCCCATTGTCTGAGAAGCCAAACACCACTCCAATTTCTTGAACTGGTCCTCCAAAGCCCACTGTAAAACCAACACATTTGGAACTATCAATCTCTTGGGTCACTCGAGGAGAAAGGGATGGTGTGAGGTCATAGGGTGGAACCATTTAGAGCCAGGGGATCAGCAGTTCCAGAAGTGTAGGTTTCCTGTGTTTTTACTGGCCTCTAGCTGCTCAACCATAAGCTGCCAAGGCAGTGAATCTGGGTGTTCAAATGCAAAAACTGTATTAGTTGTCACGCTCAGCAGGAAATACCACCCACTTCATGTGACCTATTTATCTGAATGGAGCCGCGGCCTTTTGGCTAAGATCAAGTGTAGTATCTGTTCTTATCAGTGTCCAGTGGGGGTGCTCCCGACCATTCTAGTTTACGGGGATGGTTGTTGTATAGTACCCTCACTGGTATGATGGGGGTCCGGAAGGCTAGTACCGGAGGGACAGAAACCAGGGAGCGCCATGATTCGTTCTGGGGCCTTGGGAGTAATTCCTCTGGGGAGACCGGAAAGACCCAGTACCTCCTGATCTGAACATGCTACCTTGGTCTGGCCGGAGGCTGGGGAGGCAAAAAGTCCGCAAACTCAGTGCCCCCTGAGGAGACGCGCTCAGGGGTGTCGCTAGTAACACTTGGGTGTGGGACCCCACGGTGTGAAGATGACACATGGCCACTGTTTTTACACCTCTTTTTGCACAGCGCCCTTAGGACCAGGCCTTTTGGCTAAGTCCAGGGCAATTTTTGCTACAGGCCTCAGGGCCTGGTCTGTGCACATTTCGGCACGGTACCATTTTTATTATTTTTTTTTACTTTATCTTTTACTTTATTTATTATGCACTCCCACGTTTGTCACTTTTTCTTTGCCTTATGTGTGTGTTTTCACGGATGGAGGGTGTGGGTCCTCGGGCCTACCCTGAAGTCTAGGGGGAGGATGTGTGGCCATACGGTTCCTTCCTCCCCTGATCCCTAGAGGACTCTTCTTCGGGAGAGTCCCCTTGCCTAGTACTGAATGTCCGGCTTCGGCTTGGCATAGGGAACGGTGGTCCACCCGGCCTTTTGGTCAGGAGGACCAAGTGGGAACCTAGTCCCCGTCAGGAGCTTCGTGCCCCGGGGGATCAGGGACAGCGGTCCAAGCCCCTTTAGGGGTAGGACACAGCACACCCCTAAGTGCACGTTTTTCGTGTGGTGTTTTGCACTTGCACTTTTTTGCGGACACTTACGGGTTTTTTCGATATAGTTGCACGTTTGCGGACTTAAAAAAAAAAAAATAAAAAATTTATCTGAATGGAGCCATGCTGCTACTATCCACAATCTGAAATTAAATTCAAATACATTTTTAATTCATCATCATTTCCCTGTAACAGCTTCAGGAGAGAGCATTCTCTCACTGTAAGTCTGAGTTAGGTTGCTGAAATTGACCAGAATATGTAAGGTCTTTGACCATCCTCTATGAGCATCTGTCCATTAAGGCTAAGCTTCAGGAAGAAAGTGTTTTTTGAATGCTTTTCTATCCTTTTTAGTATTAATGTAAGTGCCGCTTTTTCTTTCACATGGAGAACCTACAGTTGCAAGAAAAAGTATGTGAACCCCTTGGGATTACGTGGAGTTTTGCATGAATTGGGCATAAAATGTGCTCTGAACGTCATCTAAGTCACAACAATAGAAGAACACAGTCTGCTGAACATAATACTACACAAACATTAGATGTTGCCATGGTTTAATTGCACATAACATGTAAACATTCACAGTGCAGGGAGGAAAAAGTATGTGAGGCCCTAGCTTAATGACTTCTCCCAGAGCTAATTGGAGCCAGGAGTGAGCCAACCTTGACTCCAATCAGTGTGATGATATTGGATGTGTTGCTGACAGCTGTCCTGCCCTTAAAAAACACACACCTGTTTTGGGTTTACTGGTTTCAAGAAGCACTGCCTGATGTGAACCATGCCTCACAGAAAAGAGCTCTCAGAAGACCTACGATCAAGAATTGTTGACTTGCATGAAGCTGGAAAGGGTTACAAAAGTATCTCCAAAAGCCTTGATGTTCATGTGTCCACGGTAAGACAGACTGTCTACAAATGGAGAAAGTTTAGCACTGTTGCTACTCTCCCTAGGCGTGGTCGTCCTGTAAAAATGACTGCAAGAGCACAGCGCAGAATGCTGCATGAGGTAAAGAAGAATCCCAGAGTGTCAGCTAAAGACCTACAGAAATCTCTGACACATGCTAACATTTTTGTTAACACATCTACAATAAGGAAAACATTAAACAAGAATGGCGTACATGGGAGGACACCACGGAGGAAGCCATTGCTGTCCAAAAAGAATATTGCAGCATGTTTGAAGTTTACAAAAGAGAGCCTGGATGTTCCACAGCACTACTGGCAAAATATACTGTGGACAGATGAAACCAAGATTGAGTTGTTTGGGAAGAACACACAACACTATGTGTGGAGAAAAAAAGGCACAGCACACCAACATCAAAACCTCATCCCCACTGTAAAACATGGCGGAGGGAGCATCATTGTTTGGGGCTGCTTTGCTGCCTCAGGGCCTGGACGGATTGTTGTCATTGATGGGAAAATGAATTCCAGAGTTTATCAAGACATTTTGCAGGAAACCGTACGACCATCTGTCCGCCAACTGAAGCTCCGCAGAGGATGAGTGATGCAACAGGACAATGACCCAAAGCATACAAGTAATTCAACAAAACAGTGGCTGCAACAGCACAGAATACACCTTCTGGAGTGGCCCAGTCAGAGTCCTGACCTCAACACGATTGAAATGCTGTGGCATGACTTTAAGAGAGCGGTTCACACCAGACATCCCAAGAATATTGCTACACTGAAACAGTTTTGTGAAGAGGAGTGGTCCAAAATTACTCCAGATCGTTGTGCAGGTCTGATCTGCAACTGCAGGAAACGTTTGGTTGAGGTTATTGCTGCCAAAGGAGGGTCAACCAGTTACAGTGGGGATCGAAAGTTTGGGCACCCCAGCTAAAAATTTGTATTAATGTGCATAAAGAAGCCAAGGAAAGATGGAAAAATCTCCAAAAGGCATCAAATTACAGATTAGACATTCTTATAATATGTCAACAAACGTTAGATTTTATTTCCATCATTTACACTTTCAAAATAACAGAAAACAAAAAAATGGCGTCTGCAAAAGTTTGGGCACCCTGCAGAGTTAATATCTTGTACTGCCCCCTTTGGCAAGTATCACAGCTTGTAAACGCTTTTTGTAGCCAGCCAAGAGTCTTTCAATTCTTGTTTGAGATATCTTTGCCCATTCTTCCTTACAAAAGTCTTCCAGTTCTTTGAGATTTCTGGGCTGTCTGTCACGCACTGCTCTTTTAAGGTCTATCCATAGATTTTCAATTATGTTGAGGTCAGGAGATTGTGAAGGCCATGGCAAAACCTTCAGTTTACGCCTCTTGATGTAATCCCCCATGGATTTTGAGGTGTGTTTAGGATCATTATCCATTTGTAGAAGCCACCCTCTCTTTAACTCCACCTTTTTCACAGATGGCATCAAGTTACCATCCAAAATTTGCTGAAATTTTATTGAATCCATTTTTCCTTCTACTTGTGAGATGTTCCCTGTGCCACTGGCTGCAACACAACCCCAAAGCATGATTGATCCAACCCCATGCTTAACAGTTGGACAGAGGTTCTTTTCATTCAATTCTGTGCCCCTTCTTCTCCAAATGTACCTTTGCTCATTCCGGCCAAAAAGTTCAATTTTAACCTCATCGGTCCACAGAACTTGTTTCCAAAATGCATCAGGCTTGTCTATATGTTCATTTGCAAAGTTCAAACGATGATTTTTGTGGTGAGGACGTAGAAGAGGTTTTCTTCTGATGACTCTTCCATGAAGACCATATTTGTACAAGTATCTCTTTATAGTGGAATAGTGTACCACAACTCCAGTGTCTGCCAGATCTTTCTGGAGGGATCGTGCAGTCAAACGTGTGTTTTAAATTGTTTTTCTCACAAGCCTGCGAGCTGTTCTGTCTGATATTTTTCTTGGTCTTCCAGATCTTGCTTTAACTTCCACTGTTCCTGATGACTGCCATTTCTTAATTACATTCCGAACAGAGGATATTGACATCTGAAAACGCTTTGCTATCTTCTTATAGCCTTCTCCAGCTTTGTGAGCGTCAACTATTTTCAGTTTCAGTTTTCTAGACAACTGCTTAGAAGAACCCATGGTGCTGATTGTTGGGGCAAGGTCAGATGAGTCTGGGCATTTAAAACCTTTGAGATTGACATCACCTGGTCTTCCCAGACGATGATTGAGAACAATCCATGACACTGGCAGGTCTCAGCTTTGCAAAGGGGGCAGTGCATGCTATAAATTCTGCAGGGTGCCCAAACTTTTGCAGATGCCATTTTTGTTGTTTTCTGTTATTTTGAAAGTGTAAATGATGGAAATAAAATCTAACTTTTGTTGACATATTATAAGAATGTCTAATCTGTAATTTGATGCCTTTTGGAGATTTTTCCATCTTTCCTTGGCTTCTTTATGCACATTAATACAAATTTTTAGCTGGGGTGCCCAAACTTTCGATCCCCACTGTAAGTCCAAAGATTCACATACTTTTTCCTCCCTGCACGGTGAATGTGTACATGTTATGTGCAATTAAACCATGGCAACATCTAATGTTTGTGTAGTATTATGTTCAGCAGACTGTGTTCTTCTATTGTTGTGACTTAGATGACATTCAGAGCACATTTTATGCCCAATTCATGCAAAACTCCACGTAATCCCAAGGGGTTCACATACTTTTTCTTGCAACTGTACCTCCAGCCCAATAACATCCCACCCCAAGCACATTTGTTAGTCTTTCCTGTATATCGTGCCCCTAGCACACACCTTCCCAGTATCCATGCCAGCAGTGAGAATGCCTCTTTAGTACACGGAGCTATCCTTTTAATATCATGTATTGTATAAAATGAAAAGATCACTGAAGAGTTCTTGAACCCATTCAGCTTTACACCCATAGTAAGCATAGTACCATGTTACTTTCTGTTTTTCTCATTCCCCCCCTTCCAGCAATCCTCCTGTCAACACTCAACTATGCATTCTCATATCTTATGCATCACCTCTCTGTCTCAATGCCTCCCCAGTGTGTGTTTCTTGTGCACACTCTCCTTAACAATGTTAGTCTTCTCCTGTAAACCTCCTTCTATCCCCCTGTTGCCATCCTGTTTTACTCATTGGGGTGCACATATTCTAGAAAGATTGTGCACATTTACAATGTAAAGGTGGTGAGCTACACCAGTCACCTTCAGTATTGTAAGTAGTTTTCATTCTTCACTGATGTGCGCTAATGAGGCTGAACTCGTGTGCGCTGATGAGGCTGAACTCGTGTGCGCTGATGAGGCTGCAGTCATGGGCGCTGATGAGGCTGCACTCATGGGCGCTGATGAGGCTGCACTCATGGGCGCTGATGAGGCTGCACTGATAATCAGGGCACTGATGATCAGTGCCCAGATTATCAGTGTAAACAATGTACTCATTATGCCCTGTCAGACTGGCCAGTTATCTGCTCTCCTCTCCTCACACAGAGACAGCATGTGAGGATAGGAATACCAATAACCGGCAAGTGTGTTTACATGTGACAAGCTGTGATTGGACACCGCTGATCACATGGTAAAGAACCGTTGTAATTGGCCCTTTACCGTGAGCTGTGATCAGCTGTGTCCAAAGACGTTGTCCTAGAACTGGAGAAGCTGCGCTGTAGCCATGTTTCGGCTATAGCTTAGTCGGGAAGAGGCTAAACAATTTTTTTATTCAATATCCTTTAGATTTACTTTCAGCTATGGACACACGGAGGACGTCTGTGGACACAACTGATCACAAAGGTCTGCCTGATTTCATACAAGTAGAAAGTACTTAGGTCATATTATATGGTTTTGGTAAATCTAAAGGAAGATTGTACAAACAAATTGTATAATATATGGCCAGCCTAAGTGCTCTGAACCAAAGAGGTTTATGACACTCACCAGCAAAGAAACAGTGATCATCTTGGTATAACCCCTGCCTTCCCACCTCTGCTCCTAATCACAAGAGACAGTTGGTTTCACTTAGATTTGTCTTTGTTGTCACCTGCATTGACTCTGTCCTGTGCAGCCTTTTTAACATCTCCTGCTTCCGGCAGTCAGTTTGTGAGTACCCAAGGTTTTACTATGTATTCTGAGCTAAGACATCCCTGCTTTGTAGTGCCACATGTTGGATCCTAAGCTTACGGGTTGCAGTCCCAGTGTAGCAGGTCCCTCTGGCTCAGGATCCACCAAAATTTCCAGGATGGCCTAGAGTGCTCTGAGGCCTAGTTCACACCAGTGCGTTTCTTAGTACTTTTTTCAGAAATGTACTATAGTCCATTTAACATGGTTTCCTTTGGGACATGTTTACATCTATGCGTTTTTGATCTGCTGCATTTTTTATGAAGGGTCAGGGTCTTTTTTAACCGCAAAACGTTGCCTTTTCGGTTCAATGGAGCCTTCAATGGAGACTATGCAGAAAACCGATTTTAGTGCGGTTTTTATGCATTTTGAATTTTTTTTTGCATCTGTCGAGCAACAAGTTGGCCAAGAAAAAAAAGTGTCAAAAACACGTCTGCAGAAATGCAAAACGCACTGCACAAACGCAAACTGCATTGGTGTGAACCAGGTCTGAGTCTTCCTTTTGCTCCTTCAGGTTTTGTCCATTATTTGTTTCAATCTGGGAAGATTTCACTACAGTTATGTAGGATTTCATGGGTCAAGCTGCAGCTTTTATTGCTGACTCTGTCTGCAGAGGCTATAAGCATACATCAGCACCTTCCTCTGCAGAACCTGTACCTGGTGAAGAGTCTCAAATTCTTGCTGTATGATGATATCCCTAAGGATTCCCAGACATTTTGTCTCTTATTGATGTGGTGCATCCCAATTTAAAAATTGAAAGGCAGCCCCTAGCTTCCTCTAGTGCAGCTACCTGTCTAGGATCGCTTGGAGGCCGTAGCACTTATAAAACTTTTCACATACATTCACCATTCCCACCATTGTCCCATCTTAATAAAGCACTAACAATCTCCTGTAGATAAATGTTTGAAGATACTTTACAGAACCTGCCAGGCTTTGCAATACAATCTGCCATGGCTATGTTGCTGGTATATCATATATTAGTGGAATGAACAAAACTCATGAGAAGGGATCCAGCTTTCCTGCTTAGAGCTCATGTTGGCATCCCTGAACTACTGCAAAGATGGGTAAGTGTATATCTCCCAGCTTATTTCCCATATGAATTTCATATCTGTGAACATGAGGTGAACTCTTTGGTTTAAGTGTTGGGCTGGGCTGCAGAGCAGATTTGCTGCACATGCCCCTTGAGTGCCAGCAGTTATTTAGAGCAACCTTAGACATCTTTATCAAGAATGTTACTGAGAAGGAGAGTTCTCACCTAGGAAGTTCTTATGTCTAGACTTCAAGCTTAAAAAGACTAAACCCCTCTACCCTCCCCCATTTATTACTCCAGCCTTCAACCTCTAAAGCTAGACCCAAGCCAGAAACCCAGTTCAGCTGCAAACCCCAAGCCTTTAAATCCCACAAACCAGCAGACTTCCTCTTTGACATGAAGGGATGTCCCCACATTCCATAGTGGGGGGTTTAAGCCTTTGCAAACACTTGGCTACACAACATCCTGGATGTCTGCATATAGGAGGTGGTTTCCAGGCTATAAGCTAGAGTTTGGGCCTCTGCTCCTTCCCCTGGCCATTGTCCTTTGACCTTCTTGTGTCACACAGATTAGCAGACCTCCATGCTGCCTTTGCAGGTCATCTGGATCAACGGGTTATTTCTCAAGATCCTATGGCCAGAAAGGTCTTAGGGAGTTTATTTCTTACCTTTTAGGAGAGAGTTCCCATACTAAAAGGGGCATCAGTCCCAGCTTGCATCTTAAGGCCCCGATTGTCATCATGCCAACCAAAATTCTACATGGAATCCAGCAGGTCTGTCATAGCCTCCCTCAATCAGGGAGACTTTTGGTAGATTTGATCTTTTGTTGAGAGAATGGTGTACACAAGCCCTGACTGGCAATGTGGCAAGGACAGTTCAGACATTGAAAAGGTTCAGTTGGATCCTAAACCCTCAGAAGTTTACATTTAGGCTGATTCATTGCTTAGCGTATCTAGGTCTGTTCGTAGGCACTGCTCAAGTCATTGATTTTCTTTTGTAGGAAAAGCTTTGAACTCTCCTCTCTCAGACTCAGACAATCCAAGAGTTGACCAACTCTTCATTTCTGCATGAGGGACATTGTGCCGATAATGGCCTTTTTAAAGGCAGTTCCATTTACACAGTTGGTAGCTAAGCAGTCCAACTCTGGAGTAAGGGAAATCCTTTTTTCCAACCTCTGGGTAGATCTTCACAATGAAGGTCAGCCTGACAGGCTGTGGTGGAGTTCTGGAGGACTTGGAAAATACAGGGGACATGGACACCAGAGGGATGCCATCCCCTGATTAACATTTATGGTTCAGGGCTAAAGAAGGAGAAATAATTCTGTCATGGGAAGCTTGTTCCAGGATCTGTGTCATCGATGAGGGATGCTGGATGTGAACCTTCTCTACTACCAGTTCAATAACAAGTTTAATAGGCTTATCTCCAGGAGCAGAAATCCTATAATGAAAGCAGTGGACTCTCTAGTGACTCCCTGGTATCAGTACATCCTGATCAACTCTCTTCCTCCCCCAAAGGTCTTTTCTTTTCTTCTCCACATGAACAAGATGGAGGGCATTCCGGTGCTACTCATAGCTCTGGACTGGTGCAGGCAGATGTGGTGCTCCAACCTAATCCGATTCCTAGCAGATACAGTCAGGTCCATAAATATTGGGACATCGACACAATTCTAACATTTTTGGCTCTATAAACCACCACAATGGATTTGAAATAAAACGAACAAGATGTGCTTTAACTGCAGACCGTCAGCTTTAATTTGAGGGTATTTACATCCAAATCAGGTGAACGGTGTAGGAATTACAACAGTTTGCATATGTGCCTCCCACTTGTTAAGGGACCAAAAGTAATGGGACAATTGGCTTCTCAGCTGTTCCATGGCCAGGTGTGTGTTATTCCCTCATTAACCCAAATACAATGAGCAGATAAAAGGTTCATTTCAGTGTGCTATTTGCATTTGGAATCTGTTGCTGTCAGCTCTCAAGATGAGATCCAAAGAGCTGTCACTATCAGTGAAGTAAGCCATCATTAGGCTGAAAAAACAAAACAAACCCATCAGAAAGATAGCAAAAACATTAGGCGTGGCCAAAACAACTGATTGGAACATTCTTAAAAAGAAGGAACGCATCGGTGAGCTCAGCAACACCAAAAGACCCAGAAGACCACGGAAAACAACTGTGGTGGATGACCAAAGAATTCTTTCCCTGGTGAAGAAAACACCCTTCACAACAGTTGGCCAGATCAAGAACACTCTCCAGGAGGTAGGTGTATGTGTGTCAAAGTCAACAATCAAGAGAAGACTTCACCAGAGTGAATACAGAGGGTTCACCACAAGATGTAAACCATTGGTGAGCCTCAAAACCAGGAAGGCCAGATTAGAGTTTGCCAAACGACATCTAAAAAAGCCTTCACAGTTCTGGAACAACATCCTATGGACAGATGAGACCAAGATCAACTTGTACCAGAGTGATGGGAAGAGAAGAGTATGGAAAAGAAAAGGAACCACTCATGATCCTAAGCATACCACCTCATCAGTGAAGCATGGTGGTGGTAGTGTCATGGTGTGTTCATGTATGGCTGCCAATGGAACTGGTTCTCTTGTATTTCATTGATGATGTGACTGCTGACAAAAGTAGCAGAATGAATTCTGAAGTGTTTCGGGCAATATTATCTGCTCATATTCAGCCAAATGCTTCAGAATTCATTGGACGCCGCTTCACAGTGCAGATGGACAATGACCCAAAGCATACTGCAAAAGCAACCAAAGAGTTTTTTAAGGGAAAGAAGTGGAATGTTATGCAATGGCCAAGTCAATCACCTGACCTGAATCTGATTGAACATGCATTTCACTTGCTGAAGACAAAACTGAAGGGAAAATGCCCCAAGAACAAGCAGGAACTGAAGACAGTTGCAGTAGAGGCCTGGCAGAGCATCACCAGGGATGAGACCCAGCGTCTGGTGATGTCTATGCGTTCCAGACTTCAGGCTGTAATTGACTGCAAAGGATTTGCAACCAAGTATTAAAAAGTGAAAGTTTGATTTATGATGATTATTCTGTCCCATTACTTTTGGTCCCTTAACAAGTGGGAGGCACATATGCAAACTGTTGTAATTCCTACACCGTTCACCTGATTTGGATGTAAATACCCTCAAATTAAAGCTGACAGTCTGCAGTTAAAGCACATCTTGTTCGTTTTATTGCAAATCCATTGTGGTGGTGTATAGAGCCAAAAATGTTAGAATTGTGTCGATGTTCCAATATTTATGGACCTGACTGTACTCCATAGGCTCTTCCATATTGACAGGATCTTCGATTCCAAGGACAAGTATACTATTTTGCTCCATCGGTGCTGGGTTTAACAGCAGGACTGTTGAAACCAGGTCTTAAGGGATGGGGCCAATCTGCATCAGTGATTCCTACAGTGTTAAAAGGTAGGATGTCCACTTTTCACAAGGTCTACCATCACTCATGGAAGATGTAATTTAATTGTCTCTATGTGAGAAGTGATCTCAGAGCGAGTGTGAAAGAGGACCTAGTTGATGGAGAGCGTGATGAGGCTGAAGTATTATGGGTGGAACTGCACATGGGGGTGCATACTACAAAGGTAATCATTGGAGTTTATCAGCCTCCCAGTGTTAATGAGGAGGTGGAAACTCAGCTACTTGCATAGATCGAAAGGGCTGGGACAGTGATAATAATGGGGATTTTAACTACCTGGAAATTGACTGGAGTAATTGTACTGCAGGAACAGTTAAAGGGCAACATTTTTTAAACCTACTACAGGACAGTTTTATGGTACAGTTCATAGAGGCCCCTACTAGGAATGATGCTCTGCTGGACTTGGTAATCTCAAACCATGCAGAGCTTATTACTAATGTCCATATAAAAGAACATCTGGGTAGCAGTGACCTTAACATGATTTCATTTATTGTTAGCTGTAAACAGCAAGCACATACGGGAAAAATAAAAACGCTCAATTTCAAGAGAGCTGAATCTGAGAGCTGCTCTCCAAGACTTAGACTGGGAGGGAATATTGGCATTAATAAACACAACACAGAAATGGGAATTCTTCAAAAAGACTGTATGTGAACACACTGCAAAATATATTCCCATGGGCAACAAGTTTAAAAGGCTTCCCTGTTACCTCAACCTCTATTTCTAGGAATTCCATCAATGACCTCGGGAAGGAGGGGCTTTGTGTTAGGAAGGGCAATTTTTTTTGGGGGGGGGGATATGTGTGGGAGGCAGGTGGGAGAGTTTTAATTTAGGGAGAATTTTGGCTTTCAAAGGGAATATATGTTTAGGGATTCAGTGTGCAGAGTAGTGCTTGGTTTTTTTTTGGGGGGGGGGGATTTTACTGACACATAATGCTCATATTTCATGGGGGGGGGGTAAAGTTTGGTATCTTCGCCCTGGGCGCTAGATAGCCTTGCCACGGCACTGGTTAAATCCTTACCGGTCAAAGCACACACTACTAACTAGAGAGTTTTTCTTGGGCATCAAGTAAATGTTTCCCATATTTAGAAGGCCACCACCTGGTCCTCTTATCACATTCTTTAAGTTTACGTAGGTTCATATTCAGGCCTCATCTGAAGCTGGCTTCTGTCTTAAGGTGCTTCCGGCAGCATTTTGAGCTGCAGGCAGTTCCCAATTTCTTGTTACTTAGTCTGTTTAGTGTTTTGTTTGCTGTATAGCCCACCCCTCAGTTGGACTGCTTTTGGACATCCCAATTGTTTTTTGAATTCTGTGCCCCTCAATGAAGGAAGAAGAAAACTGGATTTTTGTACTTGCCATAATATCCTTTACTTGGAATTTATTGAATCCCCATACTTTTCTATGTTTATGGTCTTGCTCTCAGTACTGCTTTGTTACAAAATTGAGGCATGCTTGGAATGGGAGGGGTGTTACCAGGCTGCTCACCTTTTTTTGTTCACCAGTGTCCAAATCCTCCTGTAGGCAGCATTACAACCCATTTGTCTTTGAATCATGTGTCTCCCAATAAACTCTAATAAAAAGATTTTATGGTGAATGCAAAAATCCAGTTTTTCTGCCTGTAAAACAGAGTGTATTGCTGTTTTTATGCTTTACTGATGTATGACATGCCACCAACAGAAATGACGGGACAGAATTTGGTGGCTCAGTATACCAGAAAGTGAACGATAAGCTGGAGACTGCAATAAACCTAGCTTGGACAGCAGGAAACAGCAACACCCGCTTTGGAATTGCGGCCAAATATCAGATTGATTCAGATGCTTCTTTTTCTGTAAGTATGCATAGTTGTATATTCTCTTGCAGTTAGTATAATGCACAAAACACTGTCAACAGCCTGATGCTTTGAGTGAATGTAAAACTATATTGCTGTAGGTCTATGTAAAATGTCCCCACATAAAAGACATATCCATTATTTTATTTGCTTTCCTTTTTATCAGGAATTTAATAAGAAAGACAGCACAGCCTACGGAAAATAACCTTAGACATTGGAAGTCATACACTTATTGCTGCCTCTTTTTTTCCATCGACATGCTTCTTTTTTTTTTTATTTAAATATTTTATAAAATTTTCAAATTTATACAAACAAACCATACACAACTAAACACATGAAACTACCATAGATTTGATTGTCATAATATATGATTATTTAACCAAAAAAATCCTAAACATTTTCCCTCCCCCCACCCAGCACCAACCAACCCACCCACTTACCCCCCCCCCTCCCTCCCTCTATCCCCCCAAGACCTCCACTCTGCCTCTTTCCCACTCCCTCTGGAGATCCCACTTCAGAAACATATCCACATTATTTCTCTATTACCTTCCCATATACTCTAGGATTAATTCTGACTCCTTAAAATTCTCCAACCTTTTCCACTTGGCACGAAAACACTCTCCATCTTATCTTCACTCAAATGGTAAAGTTCTTCTAATCCATATATCTGGTCCATCCTATTTATCCAATCCTTTATTTTTGGTACTTCCTGTTTCTTCCAAAACTTGGGAATCAATCCCTTCACTGCATTAAAATAATACAATAAACCATATTTTTTATATTTCTTAACCGATAGCTTAGTACCATGGAATAGGCAAGTCTCTGGGTCTTTTAAAATATCAACCTCCGTTATTTTCTGAATCATATCTACTATTTTCCCCCAATACTCTTGAATTTTTGGACACTCCCACCAAATGTGATACATTGTACCTCTATTCCCACATCCCCTCCAACATAAAGGTGAGTTATCTCCATTCAATCTGTGTGCTACACTCTGTGTGATATACCATCTTGCCAAAAATGTATAATTCATCTCTACCTCCTTCATATTTACATTTTCGTGTATTAAACTATATATTTTCTTTTGCTTTTCTAAATCTATCGTTAATCCTATATCCTTTTCCCACTTCTCTATAAATGGTGGACTTGTATCTGTGATTATTCTAGTGAGAATCTTATATATTTCTTTTGTACCGTGTTTTCCATCTCCCCTTGTGTCTAACAAGTGTTCAAAAGGGTTCCAATCCTCTCTTGTTCTCAATGGCCTTGGAAGCTTCCCTATAAAGTGTTTCAACTGAAAATAACGCCACTTATCAATTCTCGTAAATATTTCCATCTTTTTTTCCAAATCCTTAAGTGAACCTACTTCCTCCCCCACCATTACATCTCTCAACTGTACATCTTCCATCTTTATCCACTTCCCAGCAACACTTTCTTTACCCGGAGGAAAATAATCTGTTGACCATAAAGGCATTAAAAGTGAATTATATTCCCACCCTTTTTGTTTATGTAAAACATCCCATACTCTTAACACATTCCGTCTGAAAAAACTTGTGCTCTCTGCTAATCCTTGGAATTGGAGGGTAACCATACAATTCTACTAAGGTTTGTGTTACTTAGTGTGTTTTCTATTTTTACCCAACTTTTCCCGTGTGAATTATGTGTCCAAGCAAAAATTCTTATCAGTATTACCGAGTTATAGTACCTTTTTAAGTCTGGAACTCCCAGTCCTCCTTTCTCTTTATTCCTAATTAAGATTTTGTAGCTTATTCTAGGTTTTTTTTTCCTCCAAATAAATCTTAACATTTTTTTAATTATTCTAAAATATGCTTCTGGTATTTTAATTGGTATCATTTGAAATCTATATAGAATTTTTGGAACAATTACCATTTTTATCAGATTTATACGACCTATCCATGACTGAGTTCCCCCACCTAGTTTTCGTAGTTCATCCTTAATCTCATTTAATAATGGGATATAATTTGATCTATATAAATTCTTTAAAGATACAGTTAATTTTATACATAAATATTGTGATTCTTTTTCTCTCCATACAAAGGGAAATTCCTCCTGTAATATATTTTTCTCTCTGTTTTGAAAGATTTATATTTAAGATCTCCGTTTTAGTTGGATTAATTTTTAAGTTTGACATCTCTCCATATTCCTTCAATGATTTCATTAAGTTTGGTAATGTTATCCTTGGGTTTCCCACATAGATATAAAAGGGATCAGGATAGGACAGGTGGAAACTTATGCAGATGATATGTTGTTCTATGTTATTCCTTATTGTAGCCAACAAAGATTCCAAAGATAGAACGTACAACAATGGAGACAAAGGACAACGCTGTCTAGTTCTATTCCGCATTCCAAAGTCCTCCGACAATTCCCCATTAACCATAACTGCTGCAGAGGGTTTACTATATAATTTCCTTATCCATTCTCTTATTCTGGGTCCCATCCCCAATATTTCCAGCGTATCTAAAATATAACCCCAGTCCACTCTATCAAATGCCTTTTCTGCATCTATCGAGAGGACCACTGCCGGGATTTTCTCTCTCCTACTTTTTTGTATGAGAAACAAAGATCTTAATCCATTGTCTCTACCCTCTCTTCCTGGGACGAATCCTACCTGAT
This sequence comes from Staurois parvus, assembly GCF_062004578.1. Classification (NCBI taxonomy): domain Eukaryota; kingdom Metazoa; phylum Chordata; class Amphibia; order Anura; family Ranidae; genus Staurois; species Staurois parvus. The sequence goes on along the minus strand of NW_028318199.1, from coordinate 5,555,018 downwards.
CCATATGTATCCATTCCGGCATCAAGTCTTTTAACCTATTTGCCAGAACTTTTGCATATAGTTTTGGTATCTGTGTTCGACAAGGAGATCAGTCTATAGCTTGCACATTGAGTGTCATCCTTACCTTCCTTATGTATAAGAACTACATAGGCTTGTAAAGATTCCCTCCTCATTTCCATCTCACCTCCCAATGCATTCATGTATATCCTCAGTTTGGGTGCTAATAATTCCTTATATTTTTTATAATATCTTACAGTGTACCCATCAGGTCCAAGACTTTTCCCTGATAAAGCACTTTTTAAGTGTATTTCTTCCTGCGTTATTGTTAATTCCAAAGATTTTAATTCTTCCTCTTCTAATTTCAGTAATCCCGCTTCTATTAAATATATCCGTCTTTTTTCTATTTTTCCTGCATCTTCTTTACTATGGGGAATAATGTTATATAGCTTATTATAATATTCTTTAAACACTTTAGCTATATCTTTAGTTGAATACACTAATTCACCTTTTGTTGTCCCTTATTTTCTCTATATAGTTTCTGGATTTCTCTTTCCCTCTGAGCCCTCATTAAATACTTTCCTGGTCTATCTCCCCATCTATATCTCTCACATACCATTTTATTAAACACTCTTCTTTTATCTTCTTCCAGAAAATTATTTAATTCCTGTCTTTTATTCATAACCCTCTGCATAAAATCTTTTGTTACTCTATTGTTATGTTTCTGCTCTAACTCCCAGAGCTCCTTCAGAAGCTTATTTTTTTTTTTTCTCTCCTTTCTCTCTTCTTTTTTTCTCCAATCACTATCAGGATACCTCTGATATAGGCTTTATGAGTCTCCCAAACCGTTGCCACAGAAACCTCCTCAGAATAATTTTCCTTAAAAAATTGCTCTATCTCTTTTTTAATCTTTTGGTCCGTCTCTTAATCCTGTAGGAGTGTCTCGTTTAACCTCCACAATTTCCTCCTATTCAACTCATTTCTATAGTAATTTCATTGTGACCGGAGCATGATCCGATATTGATATCTCCTCAATTTTTACTTGAACCAGAGACTCAAGTCGATGGTCCAACAATATATAATCCAATCTTGAGTATGTCTCATGTGCATGAGAATAAAATGTATAGTCTCTGTCCTTCATATGCTTAATTCTCCATATATCCACGAATTGACATTGATATAACATTTTCTTTAACAATCTAAGAGACCTATTCTCATCCCTCTGCACACGAGACGTATCTATATGAGGAACCATACAAAGATTAAAATCTCCCGCCAAAATTAAACTACCTTTCTTGAAATCCATTAGTTTCCTCAGTGTATTCTTTAGGAACTCCTCCGGTTTTTTATTTGGGCAATAGATATTTGCTAGAGTACACTCCCAATCCTGCAATTTCCCCTTCAGGAACAAGTATCTCCCTTCCAAGTCTACCACACTGTCTTCCAAAATAAACCTGATATTTTTCGCAAAACCTATTGCCACTCCTTTGGCTCATTTAATTGGGGAATCTGCATAGTACTATATTGGATAATATCTGGAATTTAGTTTCATGTTTGCTTCTTGTTCTAGATGTATCTCCTGTAAAAAAAAAAAAAATCACTGAAGAGAATCTGTGCTGAATTTCCTTAAAAATCCTAAATTTCTTCCCGAAGCTATTTAAACCTTTAGCATTATAGGTCATAAAATTAATCTCTTCCATTCTTCCTTTCTTCTCCTCCCATCTCCCTCTTCCCCGTATCTTCTCTTTCTTTTTCTAGGTTTTTTCCAGATGGATATATTTCTTACCATTTTGAGGGGTCTAAAACTACCTTCCCTTCCCCCATATCCTCTGCCCATCCACCCTCCCTCCTCCCACACTCCCTCCCAACCCCCCTCCCTTTTTAGGCAAATAATTAGTCTATGAATCATTTGTGGTCTAAGTCCCACCCTTGATTCCACTTTAGGGTGAAGCTCTTGAACATGCCCACCTCAACCCATTTGCTCTCCCCCCAGCGTCTCGTCAGTTTAACCAAAAGGAGGAATATTTAAAAGAAGAGGGGAGAGAGGGAAAACAAAAACCCTCTCTCCAAACATAAAGAGAAGAAAAGAAGAAAAGAAAAGCAGACAACCTCTTCCTAGGGAAAAAGAGTAGAGAAGAGGAGGGCCACGGGGAGGGGAAAGAAAAAAAAAACACCCAAGGGAGAAAAAAACCTCTCCTGGCACCCTCTCCTCCCCACACCCCCCTCTGATTTCAAGTTCTCTTCCAGACCCCCTGCCACCTCTCACTTTCTATATTCCCAATTTCTTCCTCCTCCTCACCCCATCCAGGAATATCTATATATTGCAACTCTAGCCTCTCACAAAAGTCCCTCAGTTCATCAGGAAACCTTAATTTGGCAGAACGCCCATTTCTCCAACCGATTAAACATGCTGGGGACCCCCAGCTGTATCGAACGTTCTGCTTCCTCATTTGTTCTACTAATGGTTTCAAAGTTCTTTTCCTTAACAATGTCTCTGCAGCAAGGTCCGCAAACTACTGTATATTTAATTCACAATATTTTATAATTGTTCTTCTTTTCATCCTCTTCCAGATCTCTTCTTTATCACAGTAATGATGAAGTTGGACTATCACATCTCTCGTGTTACCTTTTCTACCGTCTTGTTGAAATCTCCCAATTCTATACACCCCATCTATCTTATACAGTTCCGCTACAGTTCTTTGCATTATTCTATCTAACATTTTCTCTGTTATTTCCCTCAAGTCTTCTCCTTGAGAGATCTCTAGGAGACCTCTTATCCTTGGGTTATTTCTTCTGCGCTTATTTTCCTGATCTTTAAATTTATAAAGCAGGTTTCTGTGTTCTTTTTTCATTTCCACCATTTGTTTGCCTATGGACTGAATCACTTGGGCGTGTTTATCTATTTTTTCCTCCGTCTCCTCTACTCTAGATAATACTTGCCCCAGTTCTTTTTGTAACTTCGCCATTTCCTGTTTTATAGATTTTTCCAAACCTTTAAACATTCCTGCAATTTCTGATTTAGTTGGCAAATGTGCGTCCTGCTCTTCCAAGTTCTCCTGCGGACCTGTTTCTGAGTATCTGCTTCCTCCAAATTTTGGCTAATATTAGGTAGTCCCAAGGACAATCTGGAACTTTCTCCAATACTGTTTTCCAGCAAACACTTTTCATTTGTTCCATTTTGCCTCTCAGGAGTCCGTTTTTCCTGCCCGGGAATGTATTTTTTAATTGAACTTGATTGCAGGGCCTTTGACCCACCTCCTTTTGTTGTTTGTTTTTCATTTTTAATATATATCTGATATTTTAGATACTTCAATATCCAGATATCCACTTCTCCAACTGTATATTTTTCCTTCTTCTCCTCTCTTTCACCTCCTCTCCACCTCCATATCCTCCTCTCCTCCTTCTCCCTCTTTCTCCCCACAGGAACTCAGGACCTTTTCAAAAACTTCTCTCCCTTGTATCACCTTTAAACACTTGAGTCCAAGTCCCTCATTAGTCTCCCAGATGACCCCCTAAATGCAACCCCCATGATCCAGTCCATCAAACATTTGCTTCCATCACATAGTCACTAATAAAATCATTTCAGATATTTCAAAAGTGATCTTCAGCCACTTTCACTCACCTACGTTGTTCTTCCTTCACTTCAAAGGGGGGGGGGGGGGGGGGTGTGGCATCTAGATCTTTGTCCACAAGGAGGATGCATATGTATATAGTCCTCACATTCCTTGTAATTTTGGGGATCGCCCAGGGGATAACTTTCACTTTAGGGGGGTGAGGGAGATAGAGAGGACCGCGGCAGTGTGGCTTCTCTCTCTTTCTCTCTGACACACCTCACCGCCTTCTCTCACTCCCCTGGATCTGCTCACTCGACTGCATCCCCCCTTCACCGAGGTCAGCGGGAGACGGACCAAGCAGATCCGGAGCCACGGCAGGTGAGTCCTCTCTGCCGACCTTGATCGCCGTGCTGCTGGCGGGACACTGGAGGAGCTGGGTTCCGTGAGATCTCACCTCGATCCCACGGTCAGCGCCATGCCCAGGCTCCTCCCTCCTCCACCTCCATCGACATGCTTCTAAACACAGGTGTCTTAAACAAATGTGTATGTTTATGTGTGTGTTGTAGACATTTTTTTTACTCCTTTAACGGAAAGACAAGGATAGGCTGTGAACTGAATATGTTCAGTTTAGCAGTTCTGCCAATTAAGCTCTTCTAATGTTGCCAGTTGTAATATATGGATTGCATTGATAGCCTTTTTGATAAATCCTGTGGGAACAGAAGGCTTTGGACAACTGGGCTTTTGTGTACTGATATTGGTATCCATTATTCACAATTTTTTTGTTGTATTTTCTGTCTCTGTATGCCTGTTGATCTTTCAGTTTACTGTGTTATGGTATTTTTCATGAGCATAACTTTATTTTTGCAGGCTAAAGTTAATAATTCAAGTCTGATTGGATTAGGTTATACTCAAACACTAAAGCCAGGTAAGGAGTTTTTTAATTGGCTAAATCTGTGCTTTCATATTCTGGTTTATTTTTCATGTCAAATGAAACTATGCAAACTATACTTTAGAACGTATCATCTATCCTCATGTCAACCATATGAGCAATGATAATTGCCCATACTTGGCAAATGGCGGTTTGGCTTCTGACATACAGTATTTAATAAGAGAAATTGTGTATCCTTGTGCCATAAGGAAAGGAGCATTAGCAATTCTGTGCATTCTTAAAAAAAAAAAAAAGCAGATTTGACATGTGTTTTTAGAACTGAACAATGACGGCGTATACCCTTTTATTTTACAGTGGAGTCTATATTGTTTACCTTATGCACATACTTACATTATTTATGTATGTGTAATACTTTTTATTAAACCAGATACAGTATTTGTAACTGCTAACAAGACCTGAGTCCCTTTTGAGCGTAAGTTCAGTGCTTAGCATAAATGAGTACACCCCTTTTGAAAAGTAAGATTTTAATCAATAGCTCAATGAACACAAGAACAATTTCCAACATTTTGACAAAACTTAGTTCTATAGAACATTTGTTTAGTTCATTACATGAAAGTAAGTTTAATAATATAACTTAGATTACAAAATCTTCAGTTTTACTCAAATTAGTTGATGCAAAAATGAATACACCCCATAGCAAAAACTATTCCATCTTGTATTTTGTAAGACCTCCATGACTTGTAAGGACAGCACTCCAAGTCTTCTAGGCATGGAATGAACAAGTTGGTGACATATTGAAACATCAATCTTTTTCCATTCTTCAAGAATGACCTCTTTTAGAGCCTGAATGCTGGATGGAGAGTGATGCTCAACTTGTCTCCTCAGAATTCCCCATAGATGTTCTATTGGGTTCAGATCAGGAGACATACTTGGCCACTGAATCACTTTCACCCTGTTCTTCTTTAGAAATGCAACAGTGGCCTTAGATGTGTGTTTTGGATCATTATCATGTTGGAAAAGTGCATGACAACCAAGGGTACGGAGTGATGGTAGTATCTTCTCTTTTAATATAGGGCAATACATCTGTGAATTCATGATACTATCATGAAATGCTGCTTCCTGACACCAGCAGCACTCATGCAGTCCCACAGAAGGACAATGCTACCACCATGTTTCACTGTAGGCACCATGCATTTTTTCTTTGTACTCATCTGTGTGACGCCATACAGTTTTGAAATAATCAGTTCCAAAAACATTTATCTTGGTCACATCAATCCAGAGTATAGAATCCCAGTAGTCGTCTTCTTTTTCACCATGGGCCCTGGCAAATTCTAGGCGGATTTTTTTGTGCATGTGCTTTAAGAGACACTTCCTTCGTGGACGACATCCATGCATGCCATTCTTCTGCAGTATATGCCGTATTGTATCAGGGGAAACAATCACCCCAGTTTGGCTATTTACTTATTTAGCTAATTGCAGTGAACTTGCACGGCGATTTTTTTTCAACCCTTCTCATCAGAATACACTCCTGTCAAGCTGTTAACTTCCGTGGACGGCCTGGACGTCTCTGTGAGATGGTTGTAGTTCCATCTTTGTTAGATTTTTGTATAATTTTTGCTATAGTATTCTGACTGATAAGTAAAGCTTTGCTGGTCTTCTTGTAGCCTTCACCTTTTTTGTGTAAAGAAATTATTTTCTTTCTCAGGCCTTGTGACATTTCTCTTCCATGTGGTGCCATTGCTGACAACATGAAATGGGAGGGGTTTTCTTTGTTAAGTAATGCCCTTTTATAATCAACTCTCTGCTGGACACCTGTTTAATGAATAATTAGACTCACCTGTAATTGAATTCTTGTTTATTGTCTAAAATTTAGCTTTGCTCCTGTCAGGAATGGACTTGCCAATGGTGGTGGGACTCACCTGCCTTGTGGGCTGCAGTACCAGGGCTGGCCAGCGGGTGCTCTCAGCAACCAGAAGCTCACTCCTGCAGTCAGCCATCACCTGCGGCTGATTGCAGGAAGTGTATTTAAGGAATGGCCAGACCTGCAGTCAGTGCCTTGGTGTATGTTTCCCATGAGCCCCTGTACCTGATTCTGCTTGATCCTGACCCTGAATGAACTCCGCCTGTCCTGACCTCGGCTATTCCTGACCACTCTCCAGCCTGCTCCTTTGGTACCTTGTCTGCCTGATTGTTCCTGACCCGGCCAGTCTGACTACGCTCTGCCTACTTCTTTGTGTCTTTTCTGCCCGATGATTCCTGACCCGGCCCGCCTGACCACTCCACCTCGCCAGCCCTGACTGCTCTTATCTGTGTACATTCCGTTATCAGTTGGAGGTTTGGTTTTGTTATATTGTGCATTATATTTGTGTATAACCCTTAATAAATTATATTGTTACACCATACTTGAGCCTGCGTTTCCCTGTGTCAGTTCATGCATCTCTGGTCTTACCAGGAGCCCTGACAGCTCCTAAGACTGTCATTGGGGTGTATTCATTTTTGCAACATGGTCTTGAATGAATTTGTTAGGAAAAATCCTTTTTGTGTGTGCAAATTAACAAATCTTGTTTGCAATCAATGGCCTGCATTTGTGGAAGTATGTTGAAGTATAGTGTCCCATAGAAAATGTTGATTCTGAAAGGAAAGTAAAGGTTTTCTGACAAGTCTGTTGGGGTGTACTTATTTATGCTAAGCACTGTATATGCTTGGCCAATGTACATATCAGGCAGGTAGCCATTCCTGACTAGAGCAGAATTGTGGCTAAATTAGAATTCCACACTTGGATATTTTATACATTGTTAAATTGTTCCAGCTTAGACTATGTAACTATGTATATTACATACCTTACAAATGCCCCTGGAAGCTGGAAATCACTGAAGCAGACACTGCTACTCCAGTGATCTCCACTTTCATCCATACCTGGAATTCATCTTTAAACTGCCTATACACCTCAGAGGCTGATCTAATATGCATGTGCAATCCAACTACTCTCAGACAAAAGGATTGGAAGGAAGAGCAATATAATGCCTCGTACACACTATAAGAAAATCGTACGAAAATGTTCGTACGAGGACCAATCGTTAGTACACAGCTTTTGAGAGCCGATCACGACAATTCGTACGACAATATCCGAAGGGACAGGCGCAAACATTTTTCTCATACAATACCAGATCGTATGATTTTCGTTTAATCAGTATAGTAGTTGTCTGAAAATACAATACAAATACAGCGCAATACATGACATCACTTTCGAAATTCTTTTCTTTCATAGGAGAATTTTTGTATCTTTAGTAACCTCTTCACTTTCGAAGTCAGACGAAAAAAACGGCTGATCGTCCGATATTCTCATCGTGTGTACGGGGCATTAGCCTTCTTTGATTGTTTACGATAAGGCATATCTAAACATCAAACAAAATCTGAATATATTGCAGCTTCCCAGTATTTAACCTGAAAAAAGAAAATTAATGCAGCCACAGCATATAAGCACATTTCCTGCAAGTATAGGAAAATAACTTTCTTTAACCACTTGAGCTCCTGAGGATTTACCCCCCTTAATGACCAGGCCTCTTTTTGCTACTCGGCGCTGCACTAATTCAACTGATAATTGTGCGGTCATGCAATGCTGCACCTAAACGAAATTTACGTCCTTTTTTTCACACAAATAGAGCTTTCTTTCAGTGGTATTTAATCACCTGTGCGCTTTTTATTTTTCACGCTATAAACAAAAAAATACCAAATATTTGAAGAAAAACAATATTTTTTACTTTCAGCTATAAAAAATATATAGTAAACTCAAAGTTAGTTATAAATTTAGGCCAAAATGTATTCTGCTACATGTTTTTGGTAAAAAAAAATCCCAATAAGTGTATATTGATTGCTTTGTGTGAAAGTTATAGCGTCTACAAACTACGGTATAGATACTGCAATTTATGACATTTTTTTGCTATACAGCGCTGCGCTAGTTTAACGGACAATTGCGAGGTCATGCAATACGGTACATAAATGAAATTTATGTCCTTTTTTTAACACAAATAGAGCATTCTTTTGGTGGTATTTGATCACCTGTGCACTTTTTATTTTTGGCTCTATAACCAGAAAAAGTTTTGAAGAAAAACATTTTTTTTTGAAAAAAACAATATTTTCTCATTTTGGTCATAAAAAATATCTAAAAAAACTAAAATTTCGTCATAAATTTAGGCCAAAATGTATTCTGCTACATGTTTTTGGTTAAAAAAATCCCAATAAGTGTATATTGATTGCTTTTTGTGAAAGTTATAGTGTCTACAAACTATGGTATAGATAATGGAATTTACATAGCTTTTTCTTTCTGACTGCCCATCACATTTCTTGAGGTGCTAAAATACCAGAATAGTACAAACACCCTCAAATGACCCCTTTTCGGAAATTAGACACCCTAAGCTATCTGCTGAGAGGCATATTGAGTCCATGGAAGACTTATTTTTTTTCCACAAGTTTCTGGAAAATGACAAAAACGTTTTTTGTTTTTTTTACACAAAATTGTTATTTAAATGATTTATTTCTCGCACAAGCCATGGGTATATGTGGAATTACACCCCAAAATACATTCTGCTACTTCTACTGAGTATGAGGATACCACATGTGTGAGACTTTTTGGGAGCCTAGCCACATACAGGAGCCTGAAATCCAATGACCACTTTGAAAGCCTGAAAGTGCATAACTTCCTCATTACACTTCCTCTCACGTATCACAGTTTCGAAGGCCCTGACATGCCAGGATAGCCCCAAACCCCCCCCCCCCCAAATGACCCCTTTCTGGAAAGTAGACTCCCCAAGGAATTTAAAAGAGGCATGGTGAGTATTTTGCAGATCTCATTTTTTCTCACAAGGTTTTGAAATATAAAAAAAATAGAAAAAATATGTTTTTGTTTTTTTTCTTCATTTGCCAAAAACTTGTGGCAACAAATGAGATCTGCAAAATACTTACCGTGCTTTTTATCAAATTGGGGTGTCTACTTTCCAAAAAGGGGTAATTTTGGGGGGTTAGATGCTATCCTGGCATTTCATGGCCTCCGAAACGGTGATAGGTAGTCTGGAAGTGTAATGAGGAAATAAAGCCCTTTAAAAGCCTGAAGGTGCTTATTGGATTTTGGGGTCCTGTACTTGGCTAGACCGCCAAAAAGTCTCTCACATGTGGTACCCCCATACTCGGGAGAAGTAGCAAAATGTATTTTGGGGAGTAATTCCACATATAACCATGGCATGTGTGAGCAGTAAATCATTTAAGTGACAATTTTGTGTAAAAAAAAAAAATATATTTATTTTTGTCATTTTTCAAAAACTTGTGGTAAAAAAATAAATTCTTCTATTGATTCAACATTCCTCTCAGCAAATAGTTTGGGGTGACTACTTTCCAAAAAGGGGTCATTTTGGAGGGTGGGGGTGTTTTATGCCCAGCATTAGAAGTTTATGCCACACATCATTCACTCTTCTAACCACCTGAAGACCAAGCCTTTTTGTTCACATGAAAAAAATCAGTATTTTTTGCTAGGAAATTAATTTAAACCCCCAAACATATATTTTTTTAAAGCAGACACCCTAGTGAATAAAATGGTGGGTACTACAATTTTTTATGGCACATAGTACTCACGCAGCGATTTTTCAAAAGCAATTTAAAAAAAAAAATACACTTTTTTTACTTTTAATGCACAAAAACACAATATATTGGCCAATTGTTTGGTAAAATATAAAACATAATGCTATGCCGAGTAAATAGATACCAAACATGACATGCTTTAAAACTTCGCATGCCCTGTTCAATGGCGACAAACTGCAAACATTTTTAATATCCATAGCCAGCACTTTAAAAGCCACCATTTTAGATTTACAGAGGAGGTCTAGTGTTCGAATTACTGCCCTTGATCTGACGTTCACGGCGATACCTCACATGCATGGTGCAACCACTGTTTACATAACGGCACAGGGTCAAGGCTTGTGCACGCATGGGAGGGGCAATTTTTTATTTTTTATTTTTTTTTAGTTATTTTGATTTTTTTTTAGTTATTTTTACATTGTACCTTTCATTTTTTTTTTTATCACTTTTAATGCTATAACAGGGAATGCAAATAACCCCTATAACTTCAATGGGCATTGTCATATATTCTTTTTTGAGAAATCTGGGGTCTATCAGACTCTAGATATCTCCTCTGCCCTTACATTATCTAATCAAACCAAAAATCGGTGTGATCAGATGCTTTCCCAATTTACAAATGGCGCTGTTTATATCCTGCGAAATGCTTGTAGCTTCCGAATTCTTAGACTATAGAGATGATTGGCACCATTCTGGTCTCCAATCAGCTCTATGGTCTGCTGGCAGAAACACCGGCTGCATTCTCAGGTTCCCCTGATGGCACAGGACTGCCCGAGAAGGCCGTGGAAGGCAGCGGGGGAGGGGGGACATCATCTCCCACTGCTTGTAAAAGCAATCTTGCAGCTAATTAGCCACTAGGATTGCTTTTATATGAAAGCCAATCACCGGCTGAAAAAAACTACACCAGGATGATGCCTGCAGCTGTAGGCATCATCCTGGTATAACCATTCAAATCCAGTGATGTACCAGTACATCGCTGGTCCTTGTTGGTTATATTTGCTATGTTCTTTTTTTTTTTTTTGTATGCAGCCAGTGGACTGAATGAAAAAATGAGAAGAAATCTCTGCCAGAAAAAGTGTGTGGTATGCCCACCATTAGAATATACCGTCCTGCATCCACCCACTTCTAATAGTGGGCACACATTAGGTCACACTTTGCCACAAGTGCCAGTTCCAGGATTGAATAAATGTCTAAATAGTGGCACCCTTGAATAAAAATTGTCCACGTATAAGTGGTACCCCATATGGAGAAATGATGACACAAAGTCCCAAACTATCTTGCCACTGCTCCCCATGTAGTCTGGGCATCCGGGCGGGCTCCACGTGACTATCTTTTCCCTCGTAAATCCGAAACTTATAAGTATAGCCTGTTGTCCTCTCACAGGTCTTCTACATCTTGACCCCATATCTGGCACGCTTGCAGGGGAGAAATTGTTTGAATGCAAGGTGGCCAGAAAAATTATTAAGGGACTCATCAACGTAGATGTTTTGCTGGGGAGTATAGACATCTGCAAATTTTAGGTTAAAGTGATTTGCGAGGGGCTGAATTTTGTGGAGCCGGTCAAATTCAGGGTTACCCCGAGGATGACAGAGTGTATTGTCGCTGAAATGCATAAAACACATTATACTCTCATATCTATACCTGGCCATGGCAGCAGAGAACACGGCATATGATGAGTGGGGTCTGCGGACCAATACAACCGCAATTCATTTCTTTTAGTAATGCCCATGTTGTGGGTTAGGCCCAAAAAAAATGTAAATTTGAAAACCATAATGAGTTTCCATGCGAATGGTCTGGCAAGGTTTGAATGTGGGTTGGCGGCAATAAATTGTTCTGCATATAAACTGCTTTGATCCACAATCAACGCATACAGATATTCCGTGAAAAACAGCTCCAAAAATCAAGGAGGTATGTGAAAGACCAGGATGTACTAGACCGCTGGTACTCGACAGTTCACCAAAAGGTAGAGCGGCACTAGTACTGGCACTCTGCTGCATATGAGTCATCAAAATTTACCGGCAAGTGCTAACAGAGATCAGGCTTGATTCTGCGAACACTGCAGTTTTGTGTGCAATGTATCAAGTGACAGTGACCTAACTGACACTGCACTTGCTGGGGGAGAAGGGGGGGTAAGCGTAGGGGCTAAACGCAGGTGTTGGCAGGTGCCGGGGCTGATCCCGCTAACGCTGCGTTTTTGGGGACGCTATACTAATGTGAACGCTGGTATAGTGCTGACCTGATCAAAGATATTGACCCGTTCAGACACTATACTAGCAATGGAGGTTTATTGTACATAAGCGTGCTCCTGGCAATCAAGGGGTTAAATGTGATGACTGGTGTACTGACGGGCAATCTGACGCTATCTGGGAGGGGTGTGAAAACCACGGGAGCGTGAATCACGTATATATATATATATATATATGTATATATATATATATATATGTATATATAGGTGATTTTGCGTACCCATGCCACCCTGTAGCAGTATTTCTGCTGTAGGGTGGTCAGGAAACTGTTACAGAAGAGGTTTGTGTTACAGCGCTGCGTTACTTTAACTGACAATTGCGCGGTCATGCAACACTGCACCCAAATTAAATTTACATCCTTTTTTTCCCCACAAATTGAGCTTTCTTTTGGTGGTATTTGATCGCTTGTGCATTTTTAATTTTTTGCGCTATAAAAAAAAGGCTGACAATTTTGAGAAAAAAAAACAATATTTTGGACTTTTTGCTATAAAACATGTCCAGTAAAAAAAATTAAAAAATCAAATTTTGTCACAAATTTCATCCAAAATGCATTCTGCGACGTCTTTGCTAAAAAAAATTCCAATACGTGTAAATTAAATGGTTTACATGAAAGTTATAGCATTTCCAAATGGCGGGAAAGGTACTAGGATTTTTAATTTTTATTTATACTAATAATGGTGGCGATCAGCGACATATGACGGCGATCAGCGACTTATGGCGGGACTGCGGCAGACATTTTGACACTGGGGGGAACTGACTTGGGGTCACTGACATCCCCAGTGACACCAATACAGTGATTAGTAAAAAAAACAAAACACTGACACTGTACTAATGGCACTGGGGAGGAAGGGGTTAACATTTTTAGGGTTTACTGTGTGAGGGGAGTGTTTTATTAGGGGGCGGGGGTGTGTGCTGGGCGGGGGCAGGCTGATCGAGGGAGAGAAACTCTTCTCTCCCTCTTAAGCTTGTCACGAGCTGTCAGAGAACTGACACAGAGCAGGGCTGTGTGTAAACAATGCAGCCCTGCTCTCTGTCAGCGATCACCGCTAATCCTGGGGAAACGGCCGGTAATCACCGGCCATGACCCGGCGGCTGACACCCGCTGCTGACACCCGCGGGACAGGTAGGGCGGGCGGGCGCCTCGCGCGCGCCCCCTACCTGTTTTGCAAAACTACGTTTTAAAACGTGGTTTTGCCCAGCTGCGCCGCCCTGCAACCGTTTTAATGCGGTGGCTGGGCGGCAAGTGGTTAAGGTTCATTGAATAACACAGAATCAGATGTAAATCAGAAAGAAGTAGGTTATACTGCTGCCTTTAGAGGAATTGGACACTGTCTATTCCACTTATTTCACTGGGGAAGATTAGCAATTGGGGCCGGTTTTAAAACTACCCAATAAACAGTACCTGCTGAGGACAACCTTAAAGCATATGTATAGCCATAGAATAGGGTAGCCATAGAGTTAAAACCCCAGTTTGTTTATTTTTTGCAGTGTGTGTATCATTGGGGACATTTCCCCTTACTTCCTGTCCCAAAAATACAATAGGAAGTTAGAAGGAAATCTCCCAAAATGAGGGTAATTCCTCAGAATTTCCCTATTAGAAGATTTCCCCTGACTTCTTACTCTAATTTTTTGGATTTCACCTCACCTTTACAGTGACAATGGTCAACAGTACAAATGATCAAATCTTCCCAGCAAGGACACACAGCAATAAAAACTTGACAGATGGTCTAATCCTTCCCGACTCTATCCAAAACTGAAAAATAAAGTCCTGTCTAGGGATACACTTTAATGATCTTCTATTATGGCACAAGTGCTGACAGGATTATTTTTTTTTTGTGGGGAAAAACAAAATGTTGCTTATGTAAACTTGCACATTTATTTATTTGCTTGCTGGAAAATATGTAACAAATGCAGGAGCATTTAATTTATTTGCAAACCCTTTTTATATTAGCCTTTTTTTCAACAGTATCATACATTGCCTTATAATTTTCAGACCAAAAATTGGATTGTGTATGGCTAGTGTCAATGAGTATGTAGATAGGTAGTCGGAAAAGAACATTTTACTTTTATTACAAATAACTTGGAACTGAAAGGTTATAGCTTGGTACAACACTGAACATAATCTGCCATTTGCAAATTAATAGTTTTGGACAAGGGGCTATATGAATAACATGCTTAAAAGAGAAGTATGAGCAAAGCTTTTTTCACTATACTTCTCTCCTGGATCACAGGTGTGCACTTACTTTGCACTCTTGTGATTCAGCATGAGGCAACAAAGGGTTAAAGCCTGCTATCGGCTGCCATCACAGAGTCAGTCCAGGCTCTGAAAGCACCCCGACAATAATGTCTGGCTCCGCCCAGATGCCTGACCGTGCCGCTGAGAGCCTCAGCCAGTTTCTTTTGCCCCTCCACAGCCCAGCGCTCCAGTGAGCACTGAAGAACAGAGAACCAATGACCGACAGTTCTTCTTTAACAATTTAAAATATCTTGCTCTTTGGTCAGTGAAGACCAAGAACTGAGTGGTCAACGGTCATGTGATTGCTCAGTTCTCAGTTCAGGCTTAGAACTGGGAAAGGGGGGGTAGAGATGAAGCTGCAGCAGGGACGTAAGTATGAATGTTTGTTTTTTTACTATGCCCAAACTTCTTTAACCACTAGCTGTCTGAGGCAATTTTGAAATTTTTCACATGTTAAATCAGCATTTTGTGGTAGAAAATTACATATATATATATTCTGAAAGCAGAGGCAAGCAGAGTTCAGAATCTTTCCATTTCTTCCTTCAAAACTCCTAGTGCTTTCCTACCTGTTCTGATAAGCCTATAGTGCAAATCTGCTTCATTACAACAATTTGTGGAGAAGAAGGGGTTAACACTGCTAATCACAGCAGAGCAGTGGAAGTGTGGAGTGTGTAGAGATCTATTGCTGACATGGAGGAAGGAAGGAATGGAAAGAGTCTGAACTCTGTGAGTAAAGCAAAGCAGCAGTGGACTATACTTCCCTGGGTATGTGAACTGACAGAGACATTGTTTGCTGTATTCCCCCAAAGAATAACCTATGAGTGACAGTGCAATACTGCTGTTTACACAAAAAGATACCCATCAATACAAGTTTGCTCCTCACAAGAGCTTTCAGCATTATTGAACTGATTTGGAGATCAGTCATCCCATGGTGCTATATATTCTAAGTGTATCATAAGTTTTATACAGAGGATTTTATTTTATGTTTTTTAGTATATGTATGCTGATTGAAATATTGTCTGGTTACTGGTCAATCGAGGGTTTGTATAGTTTGAGATCTGAAACTATTAACCTTGAGATTCCACTGAGGGAGAGAGAGAGTGCTGATTGTAGTGATATTGAGAGATCTAATCCACACGATGTAAGATGTGTTATTAGCAGTGCCCTGCTCCTGATCCTTAGCAGACCATGAACTGACAGTGATATCTTGGTCTCTGTGCCACTGGCACTATGGAGCATGTTTCCAGCACAAACACACAGCACATTCCAGTTTCCAGCACATAATTGTGGCACCATGGAAGAAGGCACACCTCAGTGACTCTGCATATATGTGTAAGGGTGGCGGCAATGAGTTAAAGAATAACTAAACCCAAGAACAAAAATGTAATATATTCCAGATTACCAGTCCTCAGAGGTGGAAGCTGCATTCATTTTCAGCAAGTACAAAAAATGCCTGTTGATTTTGTCAGAAATGCAGTGTCCTTGCACTTCCTGTCAGCTGAACTGAAAGAAAGAAACATTTTTTTCTGTAAACTACTTATCTCCCATGTAATGGGGATAAGCAAAGGCATCAAAAAGAAAAATAATGCAAGCACCTAATCTAAGAACTGGTAAGCTGCAATATATATATTTTTTTATTAGTGTAGATACCCTTTACGCTGCCTGGAACAACTGAAGACAAAGATGATGTTTGCTCTACTCTCCAGTACACACAGCCTTTGTAAAAAAAAAAAAAAACATGGTCAGATTGTGTATTCACTGCAGAAACATCCTTTTAGAATAGTCAAAACTAGAATAACAGATTTCACATAACCCAATTCATGTGCACTTCATCCATTGGGAAAAATAGTATGTGGCTTTCCCTACTGTGATTTATCTTGACACTGACCCTCTGATTGCATTGTCTGGGTCAAAGGGTCAGTGCTGAAGTCAATCAAGTCAATCACACTGTTGGCTGGCATCACTCAGGCAGTCCAAGGTCTGGAGAGATCCCGAGTTTATTGTCCGGATCCACCCACATTTGTTACCGACAGCTGGTTCAGCCTCCCAGTGCGCCACTGAGAGCCTGAATCAGCTGATCCCGCCCCCTTCCCAGCCCCGTGGTTTAGTGATTGCTGGAGGTGCAGAGCAGAGAGCCGATGACTGACAGTTCTACTTTAACAATTTAAAATATCTTGCACAATTGAAGGAACTCTTGCAGTGCTGGACCATTGTTGTGGACAGAGTAAGCATGTCGCTTTCTAAGAACTTTTAAGACTTTAAAAAAATGTGTTGCCAATTATGGTGAACTTTCAGGGCTGGTAATGTTGTGTTCAATATTGTGGAATATTTATCAGTTGCATGTGTAGGATGTGTGAACAGTTATAGACTAAAAACAACACACGGATCTAAATTAATAAGCAGGGCCCTGCTTGATCCTTTTAAATGTTTTTAGAAGGTATAGTACTTTGAATAAAGCAAAAAAGTTATAATTTTGTTATATTTTGATATAGAATTCTTGGAAATTATAAATGCACAACAACTCCTAAATAAAAGTAAAAGTCTGACAAAGGCTCTAAGCCCTACTCTGTCAAATTATATAAAAAAAAATTGATAGCTAAACTAAAAAAATAAAACTATACCATTTGTAAAGCTTAACAAGCCTTGAATAATGTGAATATTAAGAATGAGTAACATAATTGAAATAAATATAAAACATGTATATTATTGAGACAACGCAGATGAATACTGTATATGACATTATTGATAAATGGGTTATTTGTTTTTCAGGTATCAAATTAACTTTATCTACTTTGCTGGATGGCAAGAACATCAATGCAGGAGGTCACAAACTGGGCCTTGGACTGGAATTTGAAGCATAAACCATCTCACTCCACACAAGCTCATTGTCCAGATGTTCTGCAGCATAGATATCCTAAGAATCTAGTATCCCTTTGTTATGTTTTGTGTCCAGGATGCAAACAACCTTCTGTATCAATGACAAGTGTTTCTATAGAAACAAAGAACCAAGCTTTAAAGTTAAACTGTTGGAATATTGAAAAAAAAGAGACATGTCTATTCCAGGATAAGTTTGGAATATTTAATAGCTGCTCATTTATACAGTGCTTACTAGACAGAAAGGTATCAACTTTTTTTAACAGAGTAGTTCTATCTAATATTATATTGAGAAACACAAGTATATGGATATTTTTAGATTGTTAGATTCTTTCCAGATATGGGCATTATTGCTCACCATAGCTTTGTCAAGCATCCTAAATATACAAAAGGGATTTAATTGTTTTGAAGTACTTCTTACCATAAACATTCATAACTGTTGAATGCACACAGACACAAAAATCCAGTATTTTTGTATTTGTTATAGTCTTATCTGACACCTGTTTGACATTACAAATGTTGTCTATAGATCAAACATGTTGAGGCAGTTGACATCTCGCAATTAACAGGTGTCTGAAGGAAGAAGTGTTCTAATTGCACGTAGCTACCTTTTAACATTCTCCCGTTAATGATTTACTTGTAGCATAAGAAATAGATAATGTTATTGGTTGCTATGCTTGTCAAGACCAGTTCTTTCGCCAGACACTTAAGCGCGAGGCAGATTGTGTTGTTTTTTTACTTTACACATTGTTTTTTTCTTCCCTGACACACTACAGGAATGCTTGACAGAGCCTTATGAAAGGGAAGAGATGTTTCTTAAGTCCTCATATTAATGTTACCTGTAAACATTTTCACCAAAACTGTGTTTTATTTTCTGCACAATTATACATGTGTTAATTTTTTTTATTTTTAGCAGTTTGAGCGGTCCATGTGGTGTCTTCCATTTTGTGAAACTAGACTCCCCGATATGCTGTATGCAACATCCACTGAAATAAAAACTAAGAAAAAATATAATGCTAAATGTTGTATATTTTATTTCACAATTAAAGGAATAATATATCTGAGTGAGCAAAATATGTTTCATGAAAATATTTGTGTTACAGCAATGAAAATGTAGCAGTTATTGTGCATACGGAAAATGTGTAAACTGTAAAAGTTAATTTTTTTTACATTTATGCTGTCACAATCGTGAAAAAGTATATACTCTCCATGGGAATTGTTGAATTTTAAAACATATTTGAAAGGCAAAGTTAGATTTTGATTCAATCAGTGCCTATAGAGAAAGGGAAATATGCATTACGGTCAATAGAGGTAATGGTGTACTGTGGAAAAGTTAACTATACCCTTATGGCAGAATTACCTTTATCAGAATATTGCATAACTGCTCACCAGTCTCTGAAAGCTACCTCCTCCTCCTGTAAATTGTATTTAATTGCAAGACGCTTTTACTTGGCCATTTCAAAACAAACGCACACACACACCAACCATTTCAGTGGGATTAAATTTATGGTTTTGACTAGGCCAGTCCACAACCCACCACTTGTTGAGCCATTCTATGATGAACTGGCTAGTAGGCTTTGTAGCAAACTTGCTCATCAGAGTTGGAAGCAGAGCTCCCCTTTTCCTTTGCTTTTAGTGGAAATTCCTCAGCTCTCATTCCCTACCCCCCTCCAGTCCTGAGAGGCAAACGTTATCTCCTGACAGATGGGGTGGGTCAGCCCAGGTTAAGCATCCCTAGTTGGTGCAGCAGTTTGCCAAAGTGTAACTTTCTCCCCCATCGTAATCAAGATAAGATAGCTTCTCTCCTGGACTTGAAAGAGAAATCAACATTCCTCAGGTCAACTGTGTGTTTCATATCATGGGGTATGAAGCTGTAGTTTAATTCAGAGTTTCCCACTGCCCACTCCCAAAACGTCTAGTCAGAGACCCCCTCCCTTTGAGAGGGACTTTTAAGAAGAGACAAGTTAGAGTTTTACACAGATCTCCCAGCTAACATCTAAGGAGGAGATAAAGAATCGTCCTGCTCTGCAACTTGGATCTGCAAACCCAGGCTAAGGGCAAGTAACTTAACCCTGTAATTTCCTTCCTAATTATCTCTTTGCTGTGTCTTTATATACATATATATATATTTTTTTGTGACATCTCTTTGTAAATATTTTATTGCACCTGTTTGACTCTTTTAGTAATAAATCTTTCTTTCTGAAAGTGTTAAACTGTTTTTAAGCGCTTACCTGCAATTCACGAATTCCTGCCTTTTGAAGAGACGCTACTGTGTTTGTTTACTCCCTGCCCAATTGACCATATTGGACAGGTGACTTTTCAATCATTATAGTGTATTTCTGACAGAGTCCGTCTTCTCTGTACATTTCAAGACGGTGGTGGCAGTGTGAAGGGTTAGTGGCGTAATTAACCTGACCCAGTAACAAGCGCATTCAGGCTGCAGGCACCGATTGTAGTCAATTAGCTGGACAATCGCTGTGCAGGGTGCAGCTGGGTGGGGCCTTGTTACGTGCGTCACACCATGGTTTTAGATCAGCCGGTCCTTCGGTCATGAGTTTGGTGAGAAGGTCTTGGGTCTGACGCTGTGGGCGTGACGTATTACTGTTAGTCGCGGTCGTGTGATTGTCGCGTGTTGGTTGCGGCGAATGTGTATCCGTGACATATTGTTGGCAGCGTATATATAATTGCATTAAGAGCTTCAGTGCAGTGTTAAAAATTGGCTCTGCACTGAGGGATTGTAACCTTTGTGGAAACAGTCCTTAGAAACCAGAGGTGCATATTTTATTTTATATATATATATATGTGTATAGAGAGACACATAGCAACAGCTCCTTCTTTTCCTACTTTTCTCTGCCATCTTTGCTTGCAATTATGCCTGGTGAAGCAGATTACGAGAAAATGAGCAAAGGTGATTGGAAAGTTGAATGTGCCTCACGAGGATTGGACGTCGTTCGCAAAACTCGTGAAGATTTGATTAGTGATCTAGTGGAGTATGATATCCGAGCAAATCAGAACTCGGGGGAACTTGAACATGGAGGGGTTCCCGTTACCCACATTGCCAGTGGCTCAGAGACGGCCTCACAGGATGGGCATACAGAGACTGACACTGTAGGATCACCAAAGGTTAACGTCACACCACCGCTTGAATGCGCTAGCACCGTGGTGCCGGTAACCAGCAGATACCCTCCTCAGATGCAGGAAGCCCTGAAACACGTTATGGAGACGGATCCTATGGCATACTTGCAGTTCCTTGACCGCCAGGCGGAGAGAGAGGAACGCCGAGCAGCGGCTGACAGAGAAACTGCGGAGCGCCAAGCTGAGAGGGAGGCGGTGCAGAGGGAAGCTGATCGTCGGCACGAGATGGAGATGGCAAGGCTCCAGCAGTGACCAGGTCAGAACCTCGGGTCCCTAGATTACAGGGACGCCACTCTTTCCGTGGGCGCAGCCAAGTTTCCAGTGATGGAAAAGGACAGTGACATTGACACGTACTTACTGTCCTTTGAAAAAACGTGCCGTCAGTAGCATGTGCCCCAAGCTCAATGGGTTCAGTACCTGACACCAGGGCTACGAGGCAAGGCCCTGGACGCATTTGTCGAATTGCCAGAGGGGCAAGATGATGATGAACTTTTAAAAGATGCCATTATCCGGAAGTACCAGATGACCCCGGAAGTGTACTGGTTCAGGTCCATGCAGAAGGGACCTGGGGACTCTTACACGGATGTGGCAAGTCACTTACGCACCACATTCCGACAGTGGACTAAGGGACTGAAAGCTAATTCCTATGAAGCTTTGGAGGATCTCATGATACGAGATCAACTCTTGCACATCTGCCCAGCAGACGTAAGACAGTTCGTCTTGGAGAGGGAGCCAGCATCTACTAAAGCGGCAGCAGACCTGGCAGATACCTTCATCCACACGCGAGTGCCTGACCCTCGCAAGGCTCCTCCAAACAGCTGGAAAGGGGGGAAATCGTCCCTAGCAACCTCTCCTACTTTGGTGAGTCAAGCTCCACCTCCGCCTACCCTTGCAGCGCTTGGAGCCAAGCCATTCCTGCCTGACACCCGCAGATGTTTCACCTGTGGGAAAGCCGGACATCTCAGGACGCAGTGTCCTGAGCAGAAGCAGATGACATCATCTGGCCAGCCGGCCAGCAACTCTCTTTCTGTGCTGTTCGTTCGCAGGAAGATGCGGGTAACACCCGCCAACTTGCAGCCCATTACCGTGGGCAACCGGTCTTAAACTGGTTTCCGGGACACCGGGGCAGAAGTCACCTGATCCAGCCAGAGCTGATTGAGCCACAGAACCTCATCCCACGAAAGTTCCTTACCCTCACAGGAGTTGGGGGGACCCGTTCACGCATACCCTGTGCGAAGGTATTCCTAGATTGGGGTGCGGGGAGGGGGATGAGAGAGGTGGGGGTCTCGAATGAACTGCCCACACCTGTTTTGTTGGGTGCTGACCTAGGCACTCTTGTTCCGTATTATGCCCCTGCCGAGAATACCCGGAAGGGCCCCCTGGAACTCTCTGGACAAGCTAAGGTACTGGGGACAGATATTGGGGTAATGTCTGGGCCACCGGTGGATGGACAGAGGGAGGGGGCTGGGAATGGTGTGGGGCTACAGGATTCTCCATTAGCTGGAGAACAAGAAGAAATCCCCTTGCCTGGGGAGGTATTGAACTCATGTGTCATTGATATTATGAAAGTGACTGTCGATGATCGTTGTGGTGACACTGAGGGTGATATTACTAATGTCAGTAACATTGAAAGTAAAGTCAGTAATGTCATTAATAATGTCAGTAACATTGATAGTAATGTCATTGATAATGTTTGTATTGTTGACGGCAATGTGGGTAATGCTAACAATGATTGTGATATTCATGATGAGACAAATGATTCACTGTTGGGGGTCACCCACAGTGCTGTGACGGGGGCAGAGGTACAATATCTGGGGGCTGAGCAAAGGGATAGTCTGGATAGGCCTGTCCCATGCCCAGGCTCAAAAGATTGTGCCTTGATAAGTGCCCAGCCGCTGGCCTTGCATCGGACTAGGCAGCCGGCTGGGACTTGTAGTTCCACGCCTCAGGCCGCACTGAAAAGTGATTCCCAAAGGAACTTCAGAAGTTCGCTAGCTGTGAGTTGTCCTGCTAAGAAAGGCACACCACAGCTGGCTGGGACTTGTAGTTCCACACTTCAGGCAGCCCTGAAAAGTGAGTCCCAAAGGACCTTCAGAGGTAAGCTAACTGAGATTTGTAGTCCCGCAGGGATGGCAGCTCTGGAAAGTCCTTCATATGGAGATTTTAGCTTGTGTCCAGGGCTGAGCCCCCATGCTGGGACGGGTAAACAAAAGACTGACAGGAAGAATGGCCTCCCCCCAGGGGGTGGAAGTCTGAAAACCTGTCAGTTTTTCTCACTGGTCAAGGTGTATCCACAGGCAGACAGACAGATGTCATAGGCAGAGGCAGCATGCCTGGATTACGAGTGGAAGGGGGGTTGATGCTTGGGTTACAGAGGAAGGGCTGCAGGGCCCAGGGCCAATCACCCTTTCTTGGCACTCGGGTTCTGGAGCTGCTGGCCAGGCCTCTGATAGATGGTGTCTAGATTCAGAAGGTGCCGGAGGACTGGGCCATAGAGACAAAGGGAATGGCACTGTCAGGAATCCAGGGGTCAGCTAGAGCCTGGGCATTTCTGGTGGTCGCGGCCCTCAAGCAGGATACGATGACCAGGCTTTCTGAGAACCTTGGAAAACTGAATGCCAGTCCTGTGGTTGTGGCCCACCCCATGCCCAGGAGCCATGAGGACGAGGAGCATCCAGACAGTTCCCACTGTTTTGCCATCATGGACCTGAGCAAGGAGCATGGGCCACCATCTCTAACTCAGCCAGCTTAAGACGAGCCAGCCTTCACTACCCCATGTGTCTTGCCTGAATTCACGGGAAAGCTAGTTGGGGTTGAGAATGCACCGACCGCCTCTCCAGCGGTCAGGAATGGCCTGCAATGCGGAGTGGAACTGGGTGCAGTTGTCCACCTTAGGGGCCTTGCGGTGTTTGGCCCTGTCTGGGAAGAGCAACTTGGGCCCCTGTCACTAGTCTGGAACCAACCGCCCGTGCCCAGTCTGACAGTGGAGAAGGGTAACTGTCAGAGGGGCATGTCCGTGGTTCAGTTTAGGAACCCATCAGTAAGAAGAGACCCCCAGAGGTCTGGGCGTGGGGAGACTGAGGCAGTTGAGGCCTGGTCTGCTCCCCAGGCCAAAAAGCAGGTTACGTCAGTCGCGGGTACAGCTGGCTACGGTAAGACGCCTGGATGCGATGATCATGGCTCAGCTGGACCTGTGGCTGACCTAGCAGACAAGAAACTAGGGGAACTGGTGTCCTGAATGCTAGCAGGTAACAAGGACTGTCCATCTCGGATGAAGGTACCTGTGGACACCACTGGGAGGCGAGGTCCAGAATTCGCCTATCCGGTTCCGGTGCCCACAGGCGCTACTACCTTCAGGCCAGATGTAGTCCTAAGCCTGAGGAAGAAGGTAGGAGAGGGAAATCTTCTTCTCTACCTCGACAAGAAGCTACATATTAATATGTTAGCAAATGACACCCCTGAGCCGAAGTGTTTTGTGAACAGGTGGGCACCCCGGCAGTTGGCTCGGGATTCGGATAGCCACAGCCGACTGGTACCCACCCGTGACCATTCACTTGATCGGCCCAGCAGTGTTGCTGGGGAGGACAGCTTCCTATTCAAACGATATTCGGTTCTCCCGCAGTACAGCGGTACCAGGACTTCCCAAGAGGAACCTCTGGACAGAGGTCGGTTGCGTCAGGAGGGAACTTGTAGCTCCCTCCCTGGCAACCACATAAGGGGGAGGTGTAGCAAACTTGCTTATCAGAGTTGGAAGCAGAGCTCCCCTTTTCCTTTGCTTTTAGTGGAAATTCCTCAGCCCACATTCCCTACCCCCCTCCAGTCCTGGAGGCAAACGTTATCTCCTGACAGATGGGGTGGGTCAGCCCTATTTGGTGCAGCAGTTTGCTGAAGTGTAACTTTCTCCCCCATCGTAACCAAGATAAGATAGCTTCTTTCCCGGACTTGAAAGAGAATTCAACATTCCTCAGGTCAACTGTATGTTTCATATCATGGGGTATGAAGCTGTAGTTTAATTCAGAGTTTCCCACTGACCACTCCCAAAACGTCTAGTCAGAGACCCCCTCCCTTTGAGAGGGACTTTTAAGAAGAGACAAGTTAGAGTTTTACACAGATCTCCCAGCTAACATCTAAGGAGGAGATAAAGAATTGTCCTGCTCTGCAACTTGGATCTGCAAACCCAGGCTAAGGGCAAGTAACTTTAACCCTGTAATTTCCTTCCTAATTATCTCTTTGCTGTGTCTTTATATACATATATATATATTTTTGTGACATCTCTTTGTAAATATTTTATTGCACCTGTTTGACTCTTTTAGTAATAAATCTTTCTTTCTGAAAGTGTTAAACTGTTTTTAAGCGCTTACCTGCAATTCACGAATTCCTGCCTTTTGAAGAGACGCTACTGTGTTTGTTTACTCCCTGCCCAATTGACCATATTGGACAGATGACTTTTCATACATTATAGTGTATTTCTGACAGAGTCCGTCTTCTCTGTACATTTCAAGACGGTGGTGGCAGTGTGAAGGGTTAGTGGCGTAATTACAAGCGCATTCAGGCTGCAGGCACCGATTGTAGCCCATTAGCTGGACAATCGCTGTGCAGGGTGCAGCTGGGTGGGGCCTTGTTACGCGCATCACACCATGGTTTTAGATCGGCCGGTCCTTTGGTCACGAGTTTGGTGAGAAGGTCTGGGGTCTGACGCTGTGGGCGTGACGTATTACTGTTAGTCGCGGTCGTGCGATTGTCGCATGTTGGTGGCGGTGACTGTGGATCCGTGACAGGCTTCAGATTGTTATCTTGTTGAAAGATCCATTTCCAGATTTAATGTTAACTTTTGGACAGGTGACAATCAATAAGGCGTAAATGGAGGCAATTGAACTCCTAATATGCAACAAGTCCTTAAAAGGTCCATATGTCAAGTAATAACACTGTCCATGGCTGCAGCACCTCAGTTTCAGGATCTTGGGGAAATCCTCATGGCCAACATTTATGAAAAGGAAACAAAAAGAGAGGGTGCCATGGATTAAGTGTAGATTTATTAAAAATGGTAAAAAGAAAACATGCTCACAGTGCTAGAGAAATAAAGCACTGCCAAGCAGCTCAGAAGTGCTGTCTCTTCTCGGTCTCTGAATGAAAGCTGGTCTACTGCTGCAGAGCTTTGTAAGGGAAGCAGACAAAAGAAAAGCAATGTTATTTATCTGTAAGTCTAAACAAAGCAGCTGTGCAGAGCGATGCAGGAAAGTGGCGGACAATCCAGCACAGAGGGAGATGATGTCACGTGCTTAAGAGTATTGGGGTGTGGCAAAGCGTTTCAGGGAGTACCGCCCCTTTCTCAAGCCTAATCCTACATGCAGAGCAGGTACTAATACATAGCAGCCACTGGATCAGGGATTAGTGGCTGTGGAACTACATGGCACAGCAGTAGTTATAGTACAAAATTGAATAAATTAAAAAGACACTAAACTTTATATAGGAATATCCGAAAACAAACGAACGTAAACCTAACATAGATGGTGAGGGGGTGAGGAAAAGAAAATTATTAGTGTGAATTTGTAATGAATTACTTTATCTAAACCTATATATAGTAAATAGATGCAAAAGACTAATAGTAATAATAATAAAAACAAATAAAAATGTATTTAAAATGCTGATTGAAGTAACAAAATACAACTATATATGTATGAATATTTAAATATAAAAAAGATGATAATCTAATAAAGTGAAAATAGTTATAAATAGATTTCTAGATATAGATACAGGTGAAACTCGAAAAATTAGAATATCGTTCAAAAGTTAATTTATTTCAGTACTGCAAATTAAAAGGTGAAACTACTATATGAGATAGACTCATTACATGCAAAGCAAGATAGTTCAAGCGGTGATTTGTCATAATTGTGATGATATATATCGATTTCTAGTAAAAATAAAGATTCTAATCATGATTTGACAATGGACCTACAGGGAGCTCAGGTCTTCATTCAGCCCTGTGGGAGACAATGGGGGAATACAATAAAGCTGCTGCAACACTTTTCTGGCATTTATCCCTCTTAAGGTATTGTGCCAAATTCATGAAGCATATGCAAACACTTTTGGCTCTAAGTAAGACCTGTGCACCAAGTGCTCGAAAATCAATTGCTTTGTATTTGATGCAACAAATTTAACCATTTCAATACCGTGCAATTTTACACCTTCCTGCCCAGGCCAGTTTTCACGTTTCAGCGCTCTCACACTTTGAATGACAATTGCGCGGTCATACAACATTGTACCCAAACTAAAATTTTATCATTTTCTTCACACAACTAGAGATTTCTTTTGGTGGTATTTAATCACCGCTGGGGTTTTTATTTTTTGCTAAATTAACAAAAAAAGACCAAAAATTTTGAAAAAAAACACGTTTTTCTTTGTTTCTGTTATAAAAGTTTACAAATAAATAATTGTTCTTCATAAATTTAGGCCGAGATGTATTCTACTACATGTCTTTGGTGAAAATAACCCAAATTAGGATGTATTTTTTAGTTTGTAGGAAAGTTATAGAGTTCACAAACTATGGTATAGATCTGAATATTGATCAATCCTGAAGTACTGACGGCCAATCTAATTTCTTGAGGTCCAAGAATGTCAGAATAGTACAGATATCCCCAAATTACCCCTTTTTGCAGAGTAGACAGTCCGACGTACTTCATAAGAGGAATGGCGAGTTTTTTGAAGTTGTATTTTTTTTGTCATAATTTTTCGGAAAATGAAAAAAATTTAAAAAATTATTTTCACAATTTTTTTTTTTTACATACTGTCACCAGTGCAGTACAGCATCATCATATAACTGGCATGGCGGTGAACAGGGACACTGACTGGTGACAGTATGAAAAAAATATATATATATATTTTTTTAATTTTTTTTATTTTTAATTTTTTATTACATTTTTTTTATTTTTTTTAAGATTTTTTTTTCATATTTTACTATGACCAAAGTAGTACAATGTTACCATAGTAACATTGTACTACTTTGGGGAAGTGATCAGTATTTTTATTTTTTTTTTTACACAATTTGCTTATAGCAAAGAATTACTTTGCTATAAGCAAGCATTTACCAGAATGAAATCGATTTATTCATTTTTTTTTTTTTTGTGCTTAGCTGTGATTGGGTCACAGCTAATCACATGACATGTGCATGTGACCTGCTGTGACCATTCACAGCTAGGCACTAGTATACAATGGATGGCATGAATGAAGCCATCCATTGTATACAACTGTCATGTGACCTGCTGTGATTGGTCACAGCAGGTCACATGGTACCAGCAACGGGAGCCGGTACTCGGATCTGTCATCGGCCGTGTCCGAGGTACACGGCCGGTGACAGATCGCGCTGCTGCGCCGCTCTGCAGTTGCGTGAACTGAGCATGTGCGGGAGCACGCCAAATGGCGTGCACCCGGAATGCAGAAGCACTTTTGCCGCCGCCAAACGGCCATTGGCCGGGCGGCAAATGGTTAAAATAAAAATACTGTCGGTTTGTAATGACTTTAACCACTTGCCCTCCTGGGATTTACCCCCCCCCCTTCCTGACCAGGCCTCTTTTTGCTATACAGCTCTGCACTATTTCAACTGGTAATTGCACAGTCATGCAATGTTGTACCTAAACAAAATATATGTCCTTTTTTTCACACAAATAGAGCTTTCTTTTGGTGGTATTTGATCACCTGTGTGCTTTTTATTTTTCACGCTATAAATAAAAAAAGACCAAACATTTTGAAAAAAAAAATTTTTTACTTTCGGCTCTAAAAAAAAAAATATTTAGTAAACTCAGTCATAAATTTAGGCCAAAATGTATTCTTCTACATGTTTTTGGTAAAAAAAAATCCCAATAAGTGTATATTGATTGCTTTGTGTGAAAGTTATAGCCTCTACAAACTATGGTATAGATCAGGGGTGGGCAAAATTTTTTTGACTTGAGGGCCGCAATGGGTTCATATATTGGACCCGGGGGCTGGACCAAGAGTAGATGAATGATGTGTATGTGTCATCCATAGTAAGTATAGTAATATTCCCCCATATAGTAATTCATCCCCCATAGTAATTCATCCCCCATATAGTAATTCATCCCCCATATAGTAATTCATCCCCCATATAGTAATTCATCCCCCATAGTAATTCATCCCCCATAGTAATTCATCCCCCATATAGTAATTCATCCCCCATATAGTAATTCATCCCCCATAGTAATTCATCCCCCATATAGTAATTCATCCCCCATAGTAATTCATCCCCCATATAGTAATTCATCCCCCATATAGTAATTCTTCCCCCATAGTAATTCATCCCCCATAGTAATTCATCCCCCATATAGTAATTCATCCCCCATATAGTAATTCATCCCCCATAGTAATTCATCCCCCATATAGTAATTCATCCCCCATAGTAATTCATCCCCCATATAGTAATTCATCCCCCATATAGTAATTCATCCCCCATATAGTAATTCATCCCCCATATAGTAATTCTTCCCCCATAGTAATTCATCCCCCATATAGTAATTCATCCCCCCTATAGTAATTCATCCCCCATAGTAATTCATCCCCCATAGTAATTCATCCCCCATATAGTAATTCATCCCCCATATAGTAATTAATCCCCCATAGTAATTAATCCCCCATATAGTAATTCATCCCCCATATAGTAATTCATCCCCCATAGCAATTCATCCCCCATATAGTAATTCACCCCCCATATAGTAATTCATCCCCCATATTAATTCATCCCCCATATTAAGTCCCCAAGTCCCCCCTGTGTCAATTCACTTACCTTTGCTCCGCGCGTTCCTCTCGCCGTGTTCCCGCGCCGTTCCGGTGTAGCATGAAAACCTGTCTCCTATGAGGCTCTGTCCCCCTCGACGTATCTGCGCATGTGCAAGTTTCAGGCATTAGCAGCCGATCGGCGATCTCCGGCACATGCGCAGATACGTCGAGGGGGACAGATCCTCATAGGAGACAGATTTTCATGCTACACCGGTCTTCAGGGCGGACTGTGAGAGGAGCCTAGCTCCGCGGGCCGGATTAAAAGGTCCGCCGGGCCGTAGTTTGCCCATTGCTGGTATAGATACTGCAATTTAGGCCATTTTTTGCTATACAGCGCTGCACTAGTTTAACTGAGAATTGCGCGGTCATGCAATACTGTACATAAATTAAATTTGTCTTTTTTTCCACACAAATAGAGCTTTCTTTGGTGGTATTTGATCATCTGTGCGCTTTTTATTTTCACGTTATAAACAAAAAAAGACCGCAAATTTTGGAAAAAAAAAAAAAGATTTTTTCATTTCTATCATAAAAAAAAATTAAAAAAACTAAAATTTCTTCATAAATTTATCCCAAGATGTATTATGCTACATGTTTTTGGTTAAAAAAATCCCAATAAGTGCATATTGATTGCTTTGTGTGAAAGTTATAGCATCTACAAACTATGGTATAGATAATGAATTTACACAGCTTTTGCTTTCTGAATGCCTATCACAATTCTTGAGGTGGTTAAATACCAGGATAGTACAAACACCCCTAAATGACCCCTTTTTGGAAAGTTGACACCCTAAGCTATATGCTGAGAGGCATATTGAGTCCATGGAAGATTTATTTTTCTTCCACAAGTTTTTGGAACATGACAAACATTTTTTTTTTTTACTTAAAATGATATACTGCTCACACAAGCCATGGGTATATGTGGAATTACACTCCAAAATACATTGCTACTTCGACCGAGTATGGGGATACTACATGTGAGACTTTTTGGGAGCCTAGCCACATTCAGGAGCCTGAAATCCAATGACCACTTTGATATCCTGAAGGTGCGTAACTTCCTCACTACCTATCACAGTTTCGGAGGCCCTGAAATGCCAGGATAGCACCAAACACCCCCAAATGACCCCCTTTTGGAAAGTAGACAACCCAAGAAATTTAAAAAGAGACATGGTGAGTATTTTGCAGGTGTAATTTTTTCCTCACAAGGTTTTGAAATAAAAAAGAAAAGAAAAAAAATGTTTGTTGTCTTTCTTCATTTTCCAAAATGGCTTTCTTCAGTTTCCTTGTGGCAACAAACGAGATCTGCAAAATACTTACCGTGCTTCTTATCAAATTCCTTGGGGTGTCTACTTTCCAAACATGGGTCATTAGGGGGGGTTTGGTGCTATCTGGCATGTCAGGGCCTTTGACACTGTGATAGGTAGTCAGGAAGTGTAATGAGGAAATAAAGCCCTTTAAAAGCATGAAGGTGCTTATTGAATTTTGGGGTCCTGTACTTGGCTAGACTGCCAAAAAGTCTCTCATATGTGGTATCCCCATACTCGAGAGAAGTAGCAGAATGTATTTTGGGGAGTAATTCCACATATACCCATGGCATGTGTGAGCAATAAATCATTTAAGTGACAATTTTTTGTATTATTTATTTATTTCAGGTACTTATATAGCGCCGTCAATGTACTCTGTGCTTTACATATACAGTTGTGTTCAAAATAATAGCAGTGTGTTGAAAAAATTGAATAAAGCTCAAAATCCTTCTAATAGCTTTTATTTCCATACACACAAATGCATTGGGAACACTACACACTCTATTCCAAATCAAAACATGAAGAAAAATATATCAAATTTGTGTTGTTCCTCTAAACAAATTGAAGAAAAGTGAATATTAGACTGTTAAAAAAAATAGCAGTGTTTGTATTCTTCTTTACAAACTCAAACATTCACTATATAAACTGAAAAATGTTTGAAGATTTTGCTTTCCTTTGAATCACTTAATTAATATTTAGTTGTATAACCACTGTTTCTGAGAACTGCTGTACATCTGTGTTGCATGGAGTCAACCAACTTCTGGCACCTGTGAACAGGTATTCCAGCCCAGGATGATTGGACTACATTCCACAGTTCTTCTCTATTTCTTGGTTTTGCCTCAGAAACTGAATTTTTGATGTCACCCCACAAGTTTTATATTGGATT
Source organism: Staurois parvus (assembly GCF_062004578.1). Classification (NCBI taxonomy): domain Eukaryota; kingdom Metazoa; phylum Chordata; class Amphibia; order Anura; family Ranidae; genus Staurois; species Staurois parvus. The sequence continues at coordinate 5,523,491 of NW_028318199.1, read as the reverse complement.
AAGATCCGGGTATTGGGCTGGCCACTCCATAACGTCAATCTTGTCGGTCTGGAGCCAAGATGTTGCACGTTTACTGGTGTGTTTGGGGTCATTGTCTTGTTGGAACACCCATTTCAAGGGCATTTCCTCTTCAGCATAAGGCAGCATGACCTCTTCAAGTATTCTGATGTATTCAAACTGATCCATGATCCCTGGTATGCGATAAATAGGCCCAACACCGTAGTATGAGAAACATCCCCATATCATGATGCTTGCGCAACCATGCTTCACTGTCTTCACAGTGTACTGTGACTTGAATTCAGTGTTTGGGGGTCATCTGACAAACTCTCCGGGCACTAGACCCAAAAAGAACAATCTTACTTTCATCAGTCCACAAAATGTTGCGCCATTTCTCTTTAGGCCAGTCAATGTGCTCTTTGGCAAATTGTAACCTCTTCAGCACATGTCTTTTTTTCAACAGTGGGACTTTGCGGAGGCTTCTTGCAGATAGCTTGGCTTCACATAGGCATCTTCTAATTGTAACAGTACTCACAGGTAACTTTAGACCTTTGATCTTCCTGGTGCTGATTGTTGGCCTTGCCATTTTGGCTATTCTATCCATTCGAATGGTAGTTTTTCGCTTTCTTCTACGTCTTTCAGGTTTTGGTTGCCATTTTAAAGCATTTGCAATCATTTTAGCTGAGCAGCCTATCATTTTCTGCACTTCTTTATATGTTTTCCCCTCTCCAATCAACTTTTTAATCAAGGTATGCTGTTCTTCTGAACAATGTCTGGAACGACCCATTTTCCTCAGAATTTCAGAGAGAAATGCACTGTAACCAGCATGTACAACATTTGCTGCCTTCCTTCCTTAAATAAGGGCAATAATTGCCACCTGTTTTTCAAAGAATGAATGACCTCACTAATAGAACTCCACACTGCTATTATTTTGAACATGCCCCTTTCAATCAGTGATTCAATTACACAGAATCAGCAGCGTGCATGTCATGACTGTTGGGTCTGTTGGATTTCTATTACTCTACTACACCTGCTAGTAAATTTTTGCCATGTTGAAATATCATTTCTACCAAAAACAGTGATTGATCAGGTTAGTGATGTCTGACTGCTATTATTTTGAACACAACTGTATATTATACATTCACATCAGTCCCTAACCCTCAAGGGGCGTACAGTCTAAGGTAAAACAAAAAAAAATATTATTTGTCATTGTACAAAAACTTGTGGTAAAAAAATAAATTCTATTGACTCAACATGCCTCTCAGAAAATAGTTTAGGTGTCTACTTTCCAAAAAGGGGTACTTTTGGGAGTTGGGGGCATTTTATGCCCAGCATTAGAAGTTTATGCCACACATCACTCTACCTGAAGACCAAGCCTTTTGACACTTTTTGTTCACAGGAAAAAAAATTTTTGCTAGGAAATTACTTTTCCTCAAACATTATATTTTTTTACTAGGAAATTACTTTTCCTCAAACATTATATTTTTTTACTGCATTACAATTCCAGCATGTGGTAGATCTGCAGTGTCAAAGGCGAAGGAATATGTGAGTGGGCATTTTTATTTGTTTATACCCCAATAAAAAGGTTTTACACTATGGAGGTTTTTTGTTTATATATGGCCTGGAGAGGACATCATTGACAGGGCTGTATATGGGAAGATTGGAATACGTTGAAGTGGATTTGGCCAATAATCCTGATACCATCCTGAGGGGTTTATATCTCTGAGCGAGCTGACCCGGTAGGGTCGATATAAGGAGGTGAGGGGGCACTTTAGCCATTAAGGATTTGCACAAGATTGATCAGGTGAGCACCTGTATGAGCATTTGTTTCTGAGCACCAAGATTGGACTTTTTATATAATGTTGTGTGGATATTATTGTGATGAGCACCATTATTGGACATTTTTATATATAATTTTGTGTGGATATACATTATTGTGATTCTCACGAGTGTTGGATTGGACACTGGTCACATGTACACTTGATTACACTTGCACTGTGTATATTTTACTCCCTGTGTAGCGCTACACTTGAATAAAAACTGTCCACGTATAAGTGGTACACCATATGGAAAAAGGATGACACCAAGTCCCAAACTATCTTGCCCCTACTCCCCATGTAGTCTGGGCATCTGGGGGGCTCCACGTGACTATCTATTCCTTCGTAAATCCGAAACTTATAAGTATAGCCTGTTGTCCTCTCACGGGTCTTCTGCATCTTGACCCCATATCTGGCATGCTTGCTGGGGAGAAATTGTTTGAATGTAAGGCGGCCAGAAAAATGAATGAGGGACTCATCAATGCAGATTTTTTGCTGGGGAGTATAGACATCTGCTAATTTTTGGTTAAGGTGATTTACGAAGGGCTGAATTTTGTGTAGCTGGTCAAATTCAGGGTCACCTCAAGGACGACAGAGTGTATTATCGTTGAAATGCATAAAACACATTATACTCTCATATCTATGCCTGGCCATGGCAGCAGAGAACACGGGCATATGATGAATCGGGTCTGTGGACCAATACAACCGCAATTCATTTTTTTTAGTCATATAAATTCGAAAACCGTAATGGGTTTCCATGCGAATGGTCAGGCAAGGTTTGAATTTTGGTTGGCGGCGATACATTGTTGTGCATATAAAATGCTTTGATCCACAGTCCAGTCAATGCATACAGATCTTCCGTGAAAAACGGCTCCAAAAAATCAAGGGGAGTAGTTAAATTTGCTGTTTCCGAGTTCTGGGTTGGGCAGTGAATGGGGGAAGTACGGGTGCTGCAGAATTTGTGGGTTGCCAGTCGGAAGGATACTAGGAGCTCTATGGGCCTGTGTGCGAATTCTTGGTGGTTGTGGGACAATACTTGTGCTCGCCACTGTACCAGCTTGTACTGCACTTATGGGACTCGCCAAGTCATACTGCAGTGCTGGTATTATTATTATTATGCAGGATTTTTATAGCGCCAACAGTTTGCTCAGTGCTTTACAATAGAACGGGAGACAATACAGCAACAATACAATTCAATACAAGAGGGTCAGGAGGGCCTGATCCTGGGAGCTTACAATCTAAGAGGTATGTGAAAGACCAGGATGTACTAGACCACTGGTGCTCGCCAGTTCACCAAAAGATAGCGCGGCAGTAGTACTGGCAGTCTGCTGCATATGAGAGTCATCAAAATTTACCCGCAAGTGCTAACAGACATCAGGCCTGATTCTACGAACACTGCGGTTTTGTGTGCAATGTATGAAGTGACAGTGACCTACTGACACTGCACTTGCTGGGGGAGAAGGGGGGTAAGCGTAGGGGCTAAATGCAGGTGCTGGGGCTGATCCCGCTAACGCTGCGTTTTTGGGGACGCTATACTAATGTGAACGCTGGTATAGTGCTGATCTGATCAAAGATATTGATCCGTTCAGACACTATACTAGTAGTGGAGGTTTATTGTGTATAAGCATCCTCCTGGCATCTTCCTGGCAATCCTTAAGTTTTAAATTTGGAAACCATAATGTGTTTCCAAGCAAATGGACTGGCAAGGTTTGAATTTGGGTTTGCGGCGATATATTGTTTAGCATATAAATTGCTTTGGCCCAGAAATCAAATTGTACAAATCTTCTATGAAAAACAGCTCATAAAATCAAGGGGAGTTAAATTTGCTGTTTCCAGTTGAATTCTTGGTTGTGCAGTGAATGGGGGAAGTACGGGTGCTGCAGAATCTGTGGGCTGCCAATCAGGATTTCCAAGCACATCTGGAAGGACACTAGGGGCTCTACGGGCCTGTGTGCAAATTCTTGGTGGCTGCGGGACACTACTTGTGCTCACCACCGCACCAGCTTGTACTGTACTTATGGGACTCACCACGTCACCAAGTGACACTGCAGTGCTGGTATAAAAAAAGACCAGGATATACTAGGCTACTGATGCTTGCCAGTTCACCAAAAGGTAGTGTGGCACTAGTACTGGCACTTTGCTGCATATGAGAAAAGTCATGCGATCCTAGCACTTCAGCTTCATGGGCTTGGGTACACCTGATCTTAACAGGGACCTCTTCCCCATTGTCCGAGTTACCTGTCAGGGTGCCACTGCTGTCTACAGGTTCGTATTCTGAGGCTGATTGTGCCAGGGAGTCTTCCCCTTCGCTCTCACCCCTCATGCTCAGAATCCTGTAGGCCTCTTCACTAGTGTACCTTTCGTTGGACATTTTGGACTCTAAATTTACAGGTACTTAGTGCGACTCACAGGAAAAAGAGCACCTGGCTGTTAGGGACTGCTTGGACTTCTACAAAAAAAAATTTCCTTCAAGTGCTAACAGAGATAAGGCCTGATTCTGTGAAAACTGTGGTTTTGTGTGCAATGTATTACAGGTGACAGTTATCAGAAATTATACTGACACTGCACTTCTTGTTAAGGGTGGGGGGGGGGAGCATTGGGGCTAAATGCTAGTGCTGGCAGCGAACGGGGATGATGTGCATTTTGAAATCGAGGGCAGAATTGTAACGATTTTGGCCATGATTTAAAAATGCTCTGTTAAAATGATAAATCACAGAAGCATGTGTTCAAGTGCCATTCATTTTAATGTCACCTGAAAATTCAGTGCAGTTCTGCAACAATATAAAGATAAATCGGGACAAACTGCATCATGCAAAGCATGTCACCCAAAAGTTCTGAAGAAGTTCCTGAACTTCTTTTGGATGACATACTTCAAGTGATGTCGATTGCAGCACGATTTTCTCACGCAAAAATTGCGGCAGAACCAAACCACGTTTTCAGGTGCCATTAAAATGAATGGCACCTGAATACACGGTTCTGTGATTTGTCCTTTTAGCAGAGCGTTTTGAAATTGCGGGCAGAATCACGGTGATTCTGCCTACAATTCAAAACTCCTATGTGTGAATGCAGCCTAAGGCTTCATGCACACTGCTGCTCCTTATTGTTTTTTTGTCAAAACCCCTGAACTCAACTCAATAAAAGCCTATGAGGCCATGCACATACAGGCTTTTAACAGAGTTTAGCAGCAGCAGAGTTTAGGGGCAGTTAAACACAATTCTTCTGAGTTCATGAGAGGAACAAGCTTTGGCTGTACTTCTCCTTTAAACAAAGTCTATAGAACGGGGGTCCGCAACCAGTAGATGGTGGTCTACCAGTAGATCTTGGCTAGGTGACTGGTAGATCTCGGTCTGGGCTTGCTGACACGCCATTCCAGAGTATCAGAGTGCAATGCAGAGGAACTACTTGTAAAGTTGGAGCAAGAGCAGCATAAGCCGATGTCTCCTCTGTAGTGCTGCTCCTATGCCCTGTCATGGTTGGTGGGTGTAACACCAGCCAAGCATGACCTATTTAGGTATTTAAGTGAATGAGGATGCTTTGAAATAGCCCTGCAACCTTGTACAGTACAGCTAACAAGGGGTTAAACAGGCAGCGGTATTTTGCTTTCTCACCCCCTGCTTTAAGCCCTTGAACCCTGTAGAAGCATACAGTTGCAGGGCACTTGCAGAGTGGCCCATTTACTTGAATGGGTCTGGGTTGACAGGCGGTAGCACCCATCGAAAGCAACAGGGGGTGTAATTCCTGCTGCTGTATGTGTACACCTTTAGCTTCTGCCTCAGCAGCTAAAGGGGGGGAGGGGTAAGGATTGGGGAGCAGTAAAACCATGATTTTACCACCCCCCAACTTTACATGTGAACAAGCTCTTAGGGTGCTGCTGCCCATTACAACTAAGGCTTAAATCAAAGGTTCAGTAGGCACTGCTGCTCTTCTGCAAAGTGATCCCAGTGCGTTTGACAGGTAGTGAGGAAGAGATAGGTTGCCTCCTCATCACCTGATTTAAACCCATGATTGCCGTGCAATGCACGCAATTGTGACACGGTAGAAAGTCAATTAGAGGTTCAAATCAAGTGTGAGGAGGCAATACCGTGCCCGGAGATCTTTGACTTCTCCCATGTTGTTCAGGTAGACCTCCACCTCTAAGGTTGCCTACCCCTGCTATAGAATCAGCAATCCAAACACAGAAATGACCAGGCAGAAAATATTCCACTTCATGCAAGTTTATAGTTCCACTCCAGCAAGCACTAACTACTGTATATCAGAGAAACAAGCCAGCAGATTTCACAGTGAATATCAAAGTGAAAAGGAGAGCTGCAAACAGATCTGGCACATCAGGCAGACGTTCCATGTAATGGAACCAGGACACTACCTGCATGGAGTCTGCATGTTCTCCCTGTGCTTGCCTGGTACTCCAATTCCTTCCCACACTCCAAAGACATAGTTACATAGTTAGTCTGGCTGAAAAAAGACAAAAGTCCATCCAGTTCAACCATTAAAAAAAAAAAGTTATAATCCTATACCCACAGTTGATCCAGAGGAAGGCAAAAAAAACCAGCGCATGATCCAATTTGCTCCTGCAGGGAAAAAAATTCCTTCCTGATCCCCCGAGAGGCAATCTGATATTCCCTGGATCAACTTTACCTATAAATGTTAGTAACAAGTTATATTCTGTGTATCTAAGAAAGAATCCAGGCCTTTTTTTTTAAAGTAATCCACTGAGCTGGCCAGAACCAACTCTTGAGGGAGTCTATTCCACATTTTCACAGCTCTCACTGTGAAGAAACCTTTCCATGTTTGAAGATTAAATTTATTTTCCTCCAGACGTAAAGAGTTCCCCCTTGTTCTCTGTGATGACTTCAGGGTTAATAACTCTACACCGAGTTCACTATATGAAGCACTGATGTATTTATACATGTTGATCATATCCCCCCTTAATCACCTCTTCTCAAGAGAGAATAAATTCAGTTCCTCTAATCTTTCCTCATAGCTGAGCTCCCCTATGCCTCTTATCAGTTTGGTTGCCCTTCTCTGTACTTTCTCCAGTTCCCCAACGTTCTTTTTGTGAATTGGTGCCCAAAACGGAACTGCATATTCCAGACAAGGTCTTACTAATGATTTGAACAGCGGTAATATGATCTCTCTCTCTCTGGAGTCAATACCTCTTTTAATACAAACTACTTACATACTGAAAAGTTAATTGCCTCTTGTCCAAATTGGTATGTAAAGCGCTGTATAAATTGGCAGCATTATATACTGTAAATACCTGTAATAAATATTACCATTTATCCTAGCAGACCTGACCACAACACAAATCTGCTAAAGAAAATTGTTCATATGCAGTCTCTCTTCTCTGGATTCAAGATAGACGTTCCTTTCCAGTGCAATGCCCCCCTCCTATATTCTGGGAAAGGATTGATTGATTCAATTTGATTGGGTTTGTTTGTCTTGTCCAGGTGATAGGAGAGTACAAAACAAGCGGAAGAGGTTGATTTAATTTAATTGAATCACTGTCAGATTTGGACCTTTGGTTGTCTAAAGGATAATGAAATGTACAGCAGGCGAGGTGGTTGATTGGATTAGGTATGAATAAATTACTTGTCCAGCCTGATCTATGAATGCCTCTGTGACAAAAGGTTAGAAACTTTACAACAGATTTCCAAAAAGGTATTTGCATAAGTACGCAAAGCACATATGGAGTATGAAGTCACACTACACAAAGGTTTACTCAGCAAGTCAAGGAAGAGTAAGGCTTGGTTATGAGTAACCAAGTTCAAGACAAGCAGCATCCAGTCACTAGGCATGGTACCTGGTAAGGTAATAAAAAGGTTGGGAGAACCACAATCGGGCTCAGGGTAGGATTTCTGCTGCTGTTCCTAATTTTGAGATATGGATTGCGTGCACGTCGGAAAATAATTACACGGACAACTGTCCAGTACAACCACCTTCACATCATCTCTGTTTATTGCAGGGCGGTGCTTAACCTTTTATACATAGAAAACAACATAGAGTATACGTCACTATTACGTATATACAGTCACATTCTAAAAGGCACATTTTGCTTGGTTGAATATAGGAGAAATGTAGAAACTTGATGCTTGCTCCTCATCCCGTTATCTCTTCACCCCCCCCCCCTCACATTCCCAAAGTCTAAGTAAAAGGTCCTCTCAGTGCGAAGGGAGGGGTTGAGAGCATCGACTATTTTACTCTGTCCCTATAAAGCCTAGCTCATCTGTCCTTATGTACCTTGGAACTCTTTTATGCTGTACGTTAGACAGGTGATGACTATTTCATCACCTCCCTTGCCACAGACTTTGTACATAAGGAAGTCAGATGCTATCCCTACAAAATTGTGAAATTGCTGTTGGCGGGGAGGGACCATAGAGGAGTGAAAGGTTTATCCTCTTCCATCGCAAGGGGGTCCTCCTCTTCTTGATGGAGAAATATAGGTGTGCTGTTGTCTACAGCCTTGCTTATTAACTTCTTTACAAATGGTAGAATACAACATACAATCAGAGCTAAAAGAACTAGAATTATTAATACCGTTACCCCTATTTGGGCGAGCACTTTTTGCCACCCACTCATCCAGCTAAAATATTGATCCCACGGGTCTGAGATACCTGAGTTCTTCTTCAGCTCCACTGACAGATCTTCTAATTTCTTTATAGCCAGAGTAACCTTACCATTCGGGCCAGTATTGTCAGGAAAATATGTACAACATGTTCCGGTTCCTTCTATCATTTTACAGACACCTCCTTTTTCCGCTAAAATCATGTCCAGAGCCATCCTATTCTGGAATGTCATGTAGGATGTAGGGGCTAACTGGTCAACGATTCCTTGGAGGGCATCCCTGGTGTAATTCACAAACCTCTGTTGGTTGTAGTATATGTAATTTATCCAATCTACATTTTATTAACAGTTATCATGGGAATCAGGGATTCGAAGCCTGCTTTTACCTGGTCTCTGGCTTTGAATTCATTAGGCACCCCCCTTGGGACTCCAATGGCGTCTATATACACATGTGGGTCAAAACTTCCGGAGGGAGCTGTCCGCTTCCTCCTGTGCCTAGATGCTGAGTCAGTGTATGTGTCAGGGGTATCTTCTGTTAGAATATGGAGAGGCATAATGACCTTTACAAGGGCACACTCACCAGTCCAACTCCCTTCCAATCTGGTTCTAATCTTTTGGTCCCCACAGATCCAGTATATGTCACCGAGAGACTGAGTCTGATTCTGCACCTTAACCCCTGGAATGTTGCTGTAGGTGGAACAATAACCTTCTGTAAAATTACCCAGAAACCTCCCTTTGCCTTTGTAATTAGAGTAACAGGTGTAATTCCCTGGATATATAGTAATACCCTCTCCAGGTTTTGAGCTTTTAGTAACCATCGGATATTCCTTCTTCCATTTCTCACATGTGGAATGGTTAGTGGATGTGTTGGTGAACAGGCTGTGGAAACATTCCTCACTGTCTTGCGGGATCTGGAGAGGAACTGTCCCTAAATGTGGCCTGGCACTACCACAGACATAACAATTACTTTTGTTATGCTGGCTGGCACTGAACCTCATCCACTCAAGCCACAAGTTGGTATCAGAAAAAACAGTTTCTGCGGCCATAGTGTCCTCAAAGGTGGGATTTGCTATTGCCACCATGTCACCTATGGTACGAATGGTGGGTCTAAGGGGATTCACCACTGGTTCTGATGAGCGATACATGTCTTTTAGTTGAAACCTTTCCAGAGAACCAGTTCCAGAAAAGCTGGTCCTTCCTAACCAATAAATGCCTGCATCACCAGGGCCAGGGTTCTCTATATTTATGGTGAGCCTTTCCCCCTTGGTATTACACCCCGACCTCAGAAACTTCATACTATCAATAAGGGACCTCCCCTTTCCATCTTTCTTGTTTAGAGCACTCTGTGGTCTATATCCCCAGGCTGTTCCCGTATTCCATCCTACCGATCCCCAATAGTCACAATTCTGTCCCCAATAATCATCCGTGACATATATGTATATTTGGTCACCACCTTTTTCACATACCCGCTGTGCCCAGTTAGGATCTGGAATGCCTTGGCACCAAGCAGGAAGTACACTACAAAAATCAAAGGTGAAGGCGGCTACATGAGTGTTGGATGAGTTGTACCAAAATGTGGTAGTGCCATTTACCTTAGTGATGGCAACATGTTGAGCACCTGTTTTGGTGATAACCACCTGCTGGGCTTTTATCAAACTTATTAAAGAAAGGATATGCAACACAATCATCATGGTATAGATGACGCCTTTTCCTCAGGGGTTGGGACTTTTTTGCAATGGGAGGCGTGTATCCAGGTGTTTTTCCCTTCTAGCTTGACTGATGTAGCTGTGGTCAGCAGAACTTGAAATGGTCCTTCGAATCGTGGATCAAGTGTATTTTTCCTTGTAAATTTCTTTACCAACACCCAGTCTCCTGGCTGAAGACTATGAGTTCCCGAGTCTGCCTCTGGATCTGGAATGGAGGAAAACACTCGAGAATGGATATTGGTTAATTCTCTAGACAGACGTATGACATAGCTAGCTAACACATCAGATTGTAACTACAACTGTTGTGGAAAGTAACAGCCAAGTCTGGGGGCTGAACCAAACAAAATTTCATAAGGGGACAGGGCATGTTTCCCCCAGGGGGTGTGTCTGACACTAAACAGAGCAATAGGCAAACTGTCTGGCCAACTCATGTTAGTCTCTTGGGCCATCTTTAGCATCCTGTTTTTTTAGAGTCCCATTCATCCTTTCTACCTTCCCACTGCTTTGAGGGTGATAGGGGGTGTGTAAGGCCAACTCGACCCCCAGTGCTGTCCAAATCTCTTTCGTAAGGGTTGCTGTGAAGGCTGGACCCTGATCACTCTCTATCACCTCTGGGACCCCAAATCTACAGACTACCTCACTCAGTAATTTCTTAGCCGTGGTCTTGGCTGTCATGTTTGTAACAGCATAGGCTTCTGGCCAACCAGAGAACATGTCCACCACCACTAGAGCATATTCATATCGGCCACTTTTTGGCATTTGTATATGATCAATCTGTATCCTCTGGAATGGATAGAGGGGTTTTGCCAGATGTTTCTGCGGTGTCTTTTCCGTCCTCCCCGGGTTGCATTTTGCACATACTACACACGAGGCGCAGTAATTTCTGGTTAAGGTGGTTATCCCTGGAGCCCAGTAATACTTACTGATCAGTGAGTTCATTACGTTCTTAGAGAGATGTGCATGTCCATGCGCCCATTGGACAACTGCTGGAAACATATGTTTTGGTAAACAAGTTTTTCCTTTCATCGAATACAATTCTCCATCGTAGTCTGCTCCTTTATCAATCCATTCCAGCCTTTCTTCTGTATAAGCGGCCATTTGCATAGATATCAGGTATTGCTTGTCTGATGGCACATGCACCGCCAAAAGTATCTGTGCTGAGGTCTCACTCTCCTCTTCGGCCACCTCGGACATTTTTCGATGGTTTTTCACTGCTTCTTTGGCAGCTATATCCGCCAAGTGGTTCCCTCTGGCCTCTTGAGAATTCAGTTTACCATGTGCTTTAACCTTCAAGACAGCCACTTGGTCAGGCAGGAGCAGTGCTTCCACTAAATCCTTGCTTGCTGGGCCATGTTTTACTGGTGTTCCAGCCGCTGTCAGAAAACCTCTGGCTTTCCAGGTAATACCAAAGTCATGAGCTACTCCAAAGGCGTACCTTGAGTCTGTGTAAATATTGGCTCTTTTACCTTCTGCCATCTTACACGCTGTAATGAGGGCTTGAAGCTCTGCTTCCTGGGCAGAGAAAGTTGGTGATAATGCTCATGCTTGTAGAATTTCAAATTCCAAGGTCACAGCATAACCTGTGTGGTACTTGCCTCTTTCATCTGCATATCTAGAACCATCCACAAAAAGTGTGTAGTCAGGGTTTTCCAGAGGAATTTCACTCACTGTAGGGAGATGTGTGGTTTCCATGCGCATCATTTCAAGGCAGTCATGTGGAGTAGTGCAGGGGTCTCCTTCTTCACCTTCTTCCCCTCCCTCGAAAAATGGCAGAAGAGTGGCTGGGTTGAGGGTAAGACACCTTTGGAGGGTCACATTGTCAGGAATGAGGAGGGAGATTTGCAACCTTAGATGTCTGGCTGTGGACGGGTGTCGAGGTTGTACCTGATTCAGGATGGCGGCAATGTCATGCGGTGCCAGAAGAAGTAAGGGGTGTGCTAAAATGAGGTCTGAAGTTTTGTCCAACAGTGCTTGAGCAGCAAAGACGGCTCTTAAACATGAAGGACCACCTCTAGCTACGGGGTCCAAATGGCAAGAATAGTACCCAATGGGTCTGGTTTGCCCTCCATGTTCTTGATCTAGGACCCCCGTGGCGTGACCTTGCTTTTCTGACACAAACAGTTTGAAAGGTTTCTCATAATCTGGAAGTCCCAAGGCAGGAGCAGTGGATATTGCTTGCTTCAGCAGAATAAAATTGTCTAGGGCCTCGCTGGACAAAGTAAATGGCACAGACTTGAGAGCATTGTAAAGTGGGTGCATAAGGATCGATGCATCAGGGATCCATGCCCTGCAGTAGGATATGGGTCCAAGAAAGGCATGCAGTTGTTTAGCTGCTTTAGGTTGGGGAATATCCTGGATTACAGCTACACGGTCCGGTGTAATATGTCTTGTGCCCTTGGAAATGCAGTGGCCCAAAAAGGTTACTTTCTTGGAACACCATTGTAATTTGTCCTTGGAGGCCTTGCAGCCTTGTTCGGCCAAGTACCGGAGCAGCTTTTCAGATGCTTCTGCTGCTAAGGGCAGGGTGTCGGCACATAGCAAGAGGTCATCAACATATTGGAGCAGGGTCACAGTAGGATTCTCTGCCTGCCACGTGCTTAAGATCCCTGCCATTGCTTGAGCAAATTGGCTGGGTGAATTATGAGCTCCTTGTGGCACAACTGTCCAGGTGTACTGCCGGCCCTCATGGGTGAAGGCAAAAAGGTACTGGCTCTCTTGGGCTAGAGGCACACTGAAGAAGGCATTGGCCAGGTCCACCACTGTAAAGTACTCAGCCTCTGGAGGTACACCTGATAATAAGGTATGTGAATTTGGCACAATTGGGGTATCCAACACCGTGGCTTCATTAACTGCTCGCAGATCCTGCACCATTCTGTACCTGTCTGGTTCCCCCTTAGGTGTTTTCTTCTTGACAGAAAAAAGGGGTGTGTTACACGGTGAGGTGCAGGGGACCAAGGCTCCATTCCGGACTAGAGCAACTACATGTTTTGATATAGCTTCTGACTGCGCCAGTTTGAGTGGATATTGTGGTTTTCGGGGCAGTGTTGCGCCCTCCTTGAGCTTGACTGAAACCGGTGGCACTTTCAAATGACCAATGTCTTCGGGTCCTGTAGACCATAAACATATAGGGATCCTATCAAGTACTTCCTGTGGTATTACACCTGGGGTTATTGCTTCATGTAATGTCATCATGAGGGGTAAAGAGCACAAGGCAGAGGAGTCCTCCAAGGATAGGGGAGTGTGTAGTTTCACTCCTCCTTCAGGTGTGAAAATAATTGAGGCCTGCAGTCTGGACAGCACATCAGCTCCTAACAGATTTAAGGGACATGTGGAGGACACCACAAATCTGGCAAGCAAATCAGGAAATGTCCCCACTTGGAGTGGCTCTGTAAGTGGGCTGGAGCGGGGCACCCCATCCACACCCACGCAGGAAACATCAATAGTGGAAAGGAAAGAATCAGCAGGCAGATCCTCAACCCTCAGCACGCTCCTGGCTGCACCCGTGTCAACAAGAAAAGTAGTAGGTTTTCCCTGTATGGGTAACGTAACCTTTGCAAGGGGTCCCCCAGTCTTGTTCGAGGATACTGCCATAAGGGGTGACACGGGTTTGCCCATTTCCTAACGAGAGTTGGGGCGTGGTGGTTGATATTCACCCTGCCCTTCTCGGGGGTCCCTGTCTTGTCTGGGATATCTTGGGGCTTTGCATTCTCTTCTAAAGTGTCCCCGTTTCCCACAGTTATAACAGGTGATCCTTTCCCTGATATTGGGCAATGGTGGTGGACGAGTGTAGGTGGGATCTTCGTCATTGACCACCATGAGGGCGCTGGTTTTTTCCCTTTTTGATTTTCTATGCCTCTGGCCACCAACAGTAAATCAGACATCTTCATAGAGCGGTATTCAGGGCGGGCCACCATCAGACCTTTCCTGATATCTTCTTTGAGCCCTGAGACAAAAGCAGTTGAGAGCATGTTTGTATGTGCCTTTTCATATTGAGAGAAGCCCAGATCATCAAAGGCCTGTATGAGTCTGGCATAATACTTCTCCACAGACTCCCCTTTATCTTGGGTGATGTCTTGAATTGTGGTAGTCTGATCCGCCAATTTCTCCTTTGCCCAGTCATGGAGCTGGGCACAGAACTCCACGCCTGAAGAATAGGAAATAACACTTGTCAGGCAGACATCATTGAAGGCCGTCTGCATAACCGGCCAGAAAACATGTCCTGCTTTAATTTGGCATAGACTGAGCAGGTCTTTACAAGCAGCTGAGTAAGTTTCTTGTATCTGCACTACCCTGCGGTAAAAGGGCATTGGCTGTTTCTCTGGGTTAGGCAGACTCGTCACTAAGGCCGCTGCTTGTGATGGGGTAAAAGCGACATACATTACCGGTGCCCCTTCCGGTAATCTTGAATGTCGGGGCTGTCTTGTGTACCATTCCTGTTTAGTTTGTACTCCACTGTGCGTGGGTTTGGGAGTCAAATCTATTGGCGCCCTTGTCGCTTGCAGCTGTCGATCACTCCATTCAGATGCATCATCATTCAATTGGACATCTGGCATAGGTTTGGGAGTCATACCTATCGGCATCCTTCCTGCTTGTGGTTGTTGATCATTCAGCTCGAATACATTGTCATTCATGTATCCGGCTTGTGAAGGTGACGCTTCCATATTGGGGAAAACCATCCTGGTTTAGAACAGGGAGAACTGGATAAACTCCTTGTTTAGGCCTTCCGGGTGTACCAAGATGGCCACCGGACGGAAGTGCACTGGGCTGGGCAGGAAGTGACAACACAGGTGTAGCAATATGGCTGCTAGCAGGAAGTGTACTGGGCAGGAAGTGACAACACAGGTGTAGCAAGATGGCTGCTAGCAGGAAGTGTACTGGGCAGGGCTGGGGTGGTGGGCATAAAGTGGGCGTTAGATGAAGGGCAGGGCTGTTCCTGGCCTCCTTTGTTCTGAATTCTATCATCATAGGGCGGTGGTTTTAGCACACTTCCATTTTCAATTTTGTGATACACATACATTATACAATCACCATTTTCTTGAATTTCTTCCAACCATCCTTCTTTATGCAACGCTTTTGCAGTTTTGTACCAGGCTTCTGCTACGTTCAGCAAACCTTTATCACATAACATTCCTCTCTGTTCCTGTAATAATTTATGCCAGTCCTCAGGCTGAAGTCGGGCAATGTTGACCTTCAGCTTACAAACTTTCGCTATTTTAGACTTTTTAACAGCTTCACTTCCTTCTCTCCTCTTCACTATATCACTTGCTAACAATCCTTGCTGTGGCTTGGCTGTCTTCTGACCCATCTTCCCCCCCTCTCTCTGGGTCACTCGACTGGTATGCAAGCTCTTCTCCCTCTGTCTGTTCTTTCACCGTAGTCTCAGCTAACGGTTTCAGAGGCAGCGCGGGCAACTATTAGATTAATATCCCTATTCCGCTGCTTTCTGTCTTATCTCAGAACAAACACTAATCCACAAATACACTCAGAACAGGACATTACAACTGCCGCCCCTCGCTCCGTGAAGCCTCAGCAGCTGAACTAAACCCTCAGGGGTCTCACACCGTCAACCCCGAGTCACCGTCCGTAGACGCTTGTTGCAAGGTTCTGTCTTCCAGGGGCCCACAGCTCACCTGGTCAGAAATCTCATTGCAACATATTGCAAGGTTCCGTCTTCCAGGGGCCCACAGCTCACCTGGTCAGGACACTCATTGCAACATATTGCAAGGTTCCGTCTTCCAGGGGCCCACAGCTCACCTGGTCAGGACACTCATTGCAACTTATCTTTCAGTCTACTGAGTTATCACAGTCGCACAGGACGACAGACACTGAACAAATACACAGTCAGCAGAGATCCAGTAGCAGGTTCGTTAAACAGCCCCAGGCGAGGAATAAAAATTACCTGCCTCTAGATGACCTCCGGAAGCCGACAAAACTGGCACCAAGGCTGGACAGAAACAAATCGTACAGTGGTAAGTATAAAAAGTACCTACCGTACTTAGGGTTGCGCAGGCCCTTTTGTTCTGTCCCAGCCAGCCGCTCAGTCCCTCGCGCGGTATTCAGTCGGTCAGAACCTGGGGCCCCGCGTGGGCGCCAGCTAAAAAGGTTGGGAGAACCACAATCGGGCTCAGGGTAGGATTTCTGCTGCTGTTCCTAATTTTGAGATATGGATTGTGTGCACGCTGGAAAATAATTACACGGACAACTGTCCAGTACAACCACCTTCACATCATCTCTGTTTATTGCAGGGCGGTGCTTAACCTTTTATACATAGAAAACAATAGAGTATACGTCACTATTACGTATATACAGTCACATTCTAAAAGGCACATTTTGCTTGGTTGAAATATAGGAGAAATGTAGAAACTTGATGCTTGCTTCTCATCCCGTTATCTCTTCACCCCCCCCCCACATTCCCAAAGTCTAAGTAAAAGGTCCTCTCAGTGTGAAGGGAGGGGTTGAGAGCATCGCTCTGAACAAAACAAGTTAAGGAGGACTGCAAAACCCAGCAGACAATATATATATATATATATACATATATATATATATACGCACAACACATATATTTAGAAATATAAAAAAGTATAAAAGTAAATATGTATAAAATGGATATTTTAAACAGGAAACAGAATAGGCATTTTACCAAATCCATCACAGTAACAGGTCTTCCAGTAGCAAAGGCATTGCTGTTTGGCTCCCTCCCGAGTGGTCCATCTCCCATAGCAAACGGGAGCAGACCAGTGTTTCGAAGACACACAACCTGGCCATAGTGGAAAGGAGTTAGCATTGAGCACACATGAGGTCAGTGCTATATGCTTGGTGGGACCCCATTCTGTTACTGGGAGTGAGGTAACGGGGTGAGCTAGACTAGTGGGGTGGGTGCTGGCTCAGTCTGCTCCACCTATTGCAACAACTACTAAAGGCACAGTGTGTATGACATGAGACACCATGTTTTCAGAGGTATTCTGTATTTTTACTACAAACAAGCTCATCTCTAATTCGGGGAACTACCTTATGGCTGGTTCACACCATAGAAACACAGTCCAGATGTGTTCTGGATGTGTTTCTGCATGTGCATTTTCGACACATTTTTGGCACGTTCCAGTGCGTTTTTATTATTTTTTTAAGAGTTTCAGTGCGTTTTTGACACGTTCTGGTTTATTTTTCCCCTGTCTTTTCTTTCTATTTTAATAGGGACATGTGCATACCAGTGCATTTCAGTGTGTTTTTGATGTATTTTACTGCATTCTAGTACAGTTTTGTGCACTGATGTGAATTATGACATTGACAACCATATAACCTACTTTCTGTGAATCTTGGGTGCAGAAAAAAAAGCACACTGAAACGCATGTATTGTGAACTGGCCCTTAAAGTTAGATTTTTCACATGACCATAGTCATGGCCGGACTGGCCATAGGGCGCACTGGGCATTTGCCTGGTGGGCCGGGGCCACCTGGATAGGAGGGGCAGCTGGGCAGCACATATAGGAAACGGTCTGTGGATTTCTTGGATCCTCTATGTGCCGCCCAGCCTCCCCTCCTATCCATCTGCATGCCCTGGGCTCCTGTATGCTGCCCCATGGCAGCCCCCCCATCTCCTGCAGCGCTGCCGCCGGGTTCGCCCCCTCCATGCGGCTGCTGTGGAGCATCTGTCAGCATATTACCCACCCACCACAGATGGGGAGAAGAGAAAAAGCTGCCCCTCCACCTCCCGACCTCTACTTCTGTGTCTGCCCTGCCCACACTCCCTGCTAGCCTTGTGTCTTCTCTCCCGCTTCTTCTTTATGTCTCTCCTTCTTTCTTTCTTTTTTCTTTCTTTCCTTCTCTCTTTCTTTCTCTCTCCGTCTCCTGTTTCTCTTTCTTTACTTCTCTCTTTCTCTCTCTCTGTCTCCTGTTTCTCTCCTTTGTTTCCCTCCTTCTGTCCCTTTTTCTTTCCCTCCTTCCTTTTTTCCATCCTTCTTTCCATCCTTCCTTTCTTTCTCTTTCTTTCCCTCCTTCCATCCTTTTTCCCTTCTTTCTTTCTTTCTTTTCCTCCTTTCCCTCCCTCTTTCTTTCCTTACCTCCTTCCTTCTATCCCTCTTTCTTTCCCTCTTTCTTTCCGCCCTTCCTTCTTTCCCTCCTTCCTTCTTTCCCTCCTTCCTTTTTTTCCCTCCTTATTTCCCTCCTTCCTTCTTTTCCTCCTTCTTACTTTTTTTCCCTCCTTCCTTCTTTCCCTCCTTCTATCCCTCTTTCTTTCCCTCCTTCTTTCTTTCCCTCCTTCTATCTATTCTTCTTTCTTTGCCTCCTTCTATCCCTCTTTCTTTCCCTCCTTTTGCCCCTCATTTGTTTCCCTCTTTCTTTCCCTCCTCCCTGCTTTCCCTTCTTCCTTCTTTTCCTCATTCCTTCTATCGCTCCTTCCTTCTTTCCCTCCTTCCCTCTTTCCTTCCTTCTTGCTTTCCCTCTTTCTTTACCTCCTTCCTTCTTTTCCGCTTTCCTTCTTTCCCTCCTTCCTTTTTCCCCTCCTTTTTTTCCTTTCTTTTTCTTTCTCTTTCCTTCCCTCCTTCCATCCTTTTTTCCCTCCTTCCCTTCTTTCTTTCTTTCATTCTCTCTCTCTCTCTTTCCTTTCCTCCTTCTTTCTTCCTTTTCCTCCCTCTTTCTTTCCTTCTCTCCTTCCTTCTATCCCTCTTTCTTTTTCTCCTTCCTTCTTTCCCTCTTTCTTTCCGTCCTTCCTTCTTTCCCCCTTTCCCTCCTTCTATCCTTCCTTCTTTCTCTCCTTCCCTCCTTCTTTTCCTCCCTCCTTCTATCCCTCTTTCTATCCTTTCTTTCCCTCCTTCTAACCCTTTCTTCTTTCTTTCCCTCCTTTTATCCCTCATTTATTTCCCTCCTTCTTTCTTTCCCTCTTTATTTCCCTCCTTCCCTCTATCCCTTTTTCTTTCCCTCCTTCTTACTTTTTTTCCCCTCCTTCCTTCATTTCCTCCTGCTATCCCTTTCTTTCTCCTCCCTTCTTTCCCTCCTTCTATCCTTTCTTCTTTCTTTCCCTCCTTCTATCCTTTCTTCTTTCTTTCCCTCCTTCCTTCTTTCCCTCTTTCATTCTTTCCCTCATTCCTTCTTTCCCTCTTTCATTCTTTCCCTCCTTCCTTCTTTCCCTCTTTCATTCTTTCCCTCCTTCCTTCTTTCCCTCCTTCTATCCCTCTTTCTTTTCCTCCTTATTTCTCTCCTTCCATCTTTCCCGCCTTCCTGCTTTCCCACCTTTTTTCTTTCCTTCCTTCTTTTTCTCCTTCTTTCTTTCTCTCCCTCCCCCCCTCCCCCCTCTCTCTCCCTCCCCTCCTCCCCCCTCTCTCTCCCTCCCCCCTCTCTCTCCCTTCCCCTCCCCCCCTCTCTCCCTTCCCTCCCCCCTCTCCCCCCCCCTCTCTCCCTCCCCCCTCTCTCCCTCCTTCCTTCTCTCCCTCCCTCCTTCCTTCTCTCCCTCCCTCCTTCCTTCTCTCCCTCCTTATTTCCTTCCTTTCTTCCTTCCTTCTCTCCCTTTCTTTCTCTCCCTTCCTTCCTTTCTTTCTTTCCATCTCTCTCTTTTTTCTTCTTTCTCTTCTAGAAAAACTAAAATATAAAATTGTATAAAAATTAAATAAAAATAAAAACCTACTGACATAGCCGTTTTGCCACTCAGCTTTGAGGAAAGAGTCCTTGAGGTTGGAGCGGCTCAGTCCAAAATGCCAGGCCTATTTTTTGTCCCAGTCTGGGCCTGGTCCAGGGCATTGATGAATGCACTCTGTGTGAAAGGTTACCCTGCCCACAGTTTGTTGGAAAGCTGGCTAGTGAGGTGTCTCAATGGCAGGGCTTATAGAAAAAAGATGAGTTTGTAAGTCTGCAGGCTGTTATGGCAGACATCCCATTTACCAATGCCTCTCCATAAACAATGTGTTTGTCTCTCTTCTGTCGCTGCCTCTGTCAGGAAAAAGATGTGATGTCAGAGAAAATAACCTGCAAAATGCATAACAATTTAATGTGCATTATAATGCACGTCAACACGTTAAAAGAAGGTAATGCACATTTATTTTTGAGCACTTTTATGTCTTTTAGACCGGGTTCATATTGATACGGTGCAGGAAATGCTGCGAATTTGTGCATTTTCCGCACCGCATTGCAATCACATGCGATCTGTTACGGGTGTTAATGTTAAATTAATGAGACCCCGAACCAGATCTCAAAACGCAGTGCGATTGGCAGAAATCATATTGCATGTGATTCGGGTGTGGGTAACAAAAGAGTCCTGCACGTTTTTTGGTGTGGATGCTATGTGATTTCAGCCATACAAAATGTATGGCTCAAATTGCACCGCACAGACCTCGCATGTAATTCGCACAAGAATGCTGTGCGATTCTTGTGTGAATTACATGCAGTGTCCCGCACCGCATTAGTGTGAACACGGTTAAATGCATATTTTTGTGTGGATTGTGGTGTGCAGCAATGCATGTGTCTCTCAGCTGTGTTGCCTTCTGGGGTGACTTTCAAAACCAAGGGAGCTGCAACACGCTTATGCAAAAAGCATGCTGTAACTGCAATGCACTGCAAAAATGTACATCAGCCCTGCAGCCACAGTTGTCTGTATACATAAAATGATTGGTGCTCTACCGTCCTTTCTATTTAACCTTCAAGAAACCTAAACATTTCATAGTAATAAATATAACTGAGAGATCCACCAACTAGTAACACGATTTTATATGGATTCTACATCTGCTTCAGATTTGTGTGAGGATCCCACCCGTGCAGTAAAATCATTTCAGCTAGAACTACGTGATAGGACTTTCAGTAAACCTAGCAAGAGTACCGGGTACCACAGTTTCCCTAGGGAGGGGCAGCTCCCCTCACTTTCCACTTTCATTGGTGAATAGCTGACGAGAGGTGGAGCGGACGTTATAAATACCATTAGCCACACAACTTCCCTACTCAGTGGACAAAGTAGGAGCAGCCTGTGTGTACCTGTGACGTCTTACAGCCTTGTGTGTGCGTGCGAGCGAGCGACAACACGTCGCTTCCTTGTTTGTAATGGCTGCCCGTGATACGCCGTGGGGACCTCGGAACGCAGCCGGGCTGCTGCTGCTGCTCCTGCTTCATCTCAGCGCGGCCACCAGGCAGACTCCGTCTGAAGTAGTGGAAGAAAGTAAGTTCACAGCGGAAATTCGGCTACTTTAGGCAGCTAGTAAATGTACCCAAGTGATTACCGTAGAAGTGTCCTATATGGGTGGGAGGGGCTCTACCTGGACTACAGTTCCTGTATAATGCTGAGTGGAAACTTTACTGCTGAGCTTTTACAGTACTTGTTTCTCTTTTTCTTTTTATAAAATGTATGGAAAAGTTAAACTTTTTTTTTTGTAATTACTGGATGAATATAGGTGAGTGTCACTGAAATGGAAAGAGAAAATTAAAATGTTTACAGTTGCCATAGAAAGTCGAGGGTATCTTCTAATAGAAACTCCTATGGGACTGTAGACAATATGCTTTAGGGCCAGCTCACACTACATGCGTTTCAGTTTTTTTTCTGCATCCAAAGTGCACAGAAAGTAGGTTATATGTTTGTCAATGTCCTATTTCACATCAGTGCTTGCAGTTCCAGTGCGTTCCGGATGCAGAAAAAAACTTAGAACATGCTTAATTTTTTCTGCACAGAATTGTACTGGAATGCAGTAAAACACATTAAAAATGCACTGGACTGCCCATGTCCCTATTTAAATTGAAGAGGAGAAAAAAATGGACTGGAATGTGCCAAAAACTCACCCGGAACGCTTCTGGACTGCGATTCTATAATGTGAACCGGCCCTTACTCTTTAATCAAATAAAAGACATACAACTTTTATTTTTTGGTAATACCTTGGCCATGGCCGTTTTATTGGTATTTATTGATATAAATAGTATGTTTTATAAGAACTTTGTACATATTAAATCGGTATTAATATTAAAAAAAAAAAAAAAAAAAATTCTTAACCACTTGCCTACCGGGCACTTTTACCCCTTCCTGCCCAGGCCAATTTTCAGCTTTCAGTGCTCTCACACTTTAAATGACATTGTGTGGTCATGCAACATTGTACCCATACAAAATTTTTATATATTTTTTTCCACAAAAATGGCTTTTTGGTGGTATTTAATTGCCACTTGTTTTATGTTTTTACACTATAAAAAAAAAAAGCAAGACATTTGAAGAGCCTTTTTTTTTTTTTCTTCGTTTCTATTATAAAATTTTGCAAACTGTAATTTTTCTCCTTCACTGATGATCAGTGCCAATCTGCAGTACTTTCCTCATTCTGTGACAATGTGAGGAACGTGCAGCTGGTAACTGTATTTACTCAGTGATCTGCGTCATTGGACACAGCTGATCACGTGGTAGATGACCGCTGTGATTGGCCTTTTACCTCATCACTTGATCAGCTGTGTCTGTAGGACTCATCATGGAGATCACCAGGTGCGTGCCGCTGAGGGTGCAATCTGGGAGGATGTCATGACTCCCTCCCAGAACTGGACAACCGCGCTGTAGCAGTCATTTGGCTGTAGTGCGGTTGGCAGGTGATTAAAGTATCACTACACAACACCAACTTGATCACTACGACTCTAAGCTGTACATATTAAACACAACTTATTAACCATACCTATCTATTGATCCAACCTCACTTCAATTAAAGACTCACTCATCGTCCTTTGAATAAAGGTGACCTCACCAATAATAATTGGCCATGACAACAGAAGGGGTGCGTGGGAGGGGAGCACCACAGGGATGCCTCTCAGGTGCCTGCAACCCTGTGAACGGAACCCCCCTTTTATAGCCCCCTCATCTCCCCTAGTCCTCTTTTAATTGGCTAATTTGACTTCCAGGTGTTCCCCAGGTGCACTGGGGGCTTAAAACTTCCATTTTCTACAAAATTCCCCATTATATTAATAGCTGTTGGGGGGCTTGAAACTTTACGGTTTTTATTCAACCGCATACCAAAAGGGGGTGGGGACTAAAACCTGCTGACTTGCTGTAAGTTTCTCTACCGTATATATACAGCGGGGAAACTTAAAGCTTTTCACATGCCACAGTCCCATAAGAAAAGGGGGGGAGGGGGCCCGGCCCCATGTTAAAATCCCCCTTTTCTTTTCCTATTCCTGAAACCACTAAGATTAAAACATAAGTATGGCCAAAGCTTTTTTTGGTCATGCTTCTCTTGTGGGTCACAAAATGCTTGTGCTTACCAAAGAAATCAAAGATCCAGTCCAGGCTCTGGAAGGATCCTGACCATATTGTTGGGATCCACCTGGCTGCCTGAGTGACAGCTTGTCCCGCATCTTAATGCACGTCTGAGAACCGAAGCTGGCTGTGCCCGGCATTCCAGTGAGCACTGGAGGAGCAGAGTGGAGACCAGTCACTGCTCTCTGCTTCGAGAAGACTGTGTGATCAGTGGTTATGTGATTGCTCAGTATTGGGTCTGGCTCTTTCAGACAGGTGTTCCAATTCGGTCTACCTGTCAGTTTTTCAGGCGGACCTGATTGGAAGTTCTATGCATTCCTATGGACTGTCGAGTGTAAATGGACTTTGATTTGTTTACACCCACCTATCACCAGGTTGAAGTCAAGGGGACAGATCCAAAATGATTTTCCAAATGGCTATAGCGGTTGTAATGCAATATTTGAATGTAAAATCTTTTCTGGGATTTCAGTCAGGTTTCATGAGCTATGTAAATTGTTTACACCTGTAGCAAGGGCATTATTTAACTTTGGTCCAAGCTTTACAGTTTCCTATTTGCAGGCAACCCTCACCTGCTTGGGCCATTTTTTGGTGAAGGTAAGAGAAAATCCTCAACTTTCTGTTTTGATTCCAGAACAAAGTGTAGTGGAATCTATACAAGGTAACGGGGACTACCAAAGACAAACTGACAAAAGGTGTTTACCGTTCCTATTCTAAGCATTAATGTGCATCTGTGAGTGTGAGAATCGCTAAATGTCTTTCCCCATAGCAGCCAATTAGATTGTTCCCTTTATTCAGTCATGTTCTTTGGCTCTAGTTCTTATGGGGTACCTCAGATCATTATTTCCATTTTGTGTAGGCCTCATGCATATGAGCACTGAGCTGAATGGGCTGTGTTCATGAAGGTTGAGCTGGGAGTGGGAGTTATTTATTAAAGCTAGAGTGCAAAATCTGGTGCAACTCGGTGTAGAAAAGAGGAAGATAACAGCGCAATCCACCAAAAGGGCCATATAACTGAGCCTCTGGGGCATAAATTGACCTATTGATACACAATAATGCAATTAGAAAAAAACTCTTTAAGTTTACCAAAATCTATACAGAAAACTGTTAAACCACCTTCCACCACCATAAAAAACAAGACGGCATTGCAGCTCTGCATAGAAACCAATCAGCTACCAGGTTAAATTTCCAAAGCTTAATTGAACAAGCTAAAGTTAGAAGCTGATTGGCTACCATATGCACAGCTGCAACAGATGAAGTGCCCCAGTTTTAGTAAGTCTACCCCAGTGTATGTTCAGGTCCATTCACCTGAATGCTTTTTAAATTGGGATGAGCATCTGTCCTTGCGGCTGCTGCACCCTCCTACTCTTATGTAGGGTGTCTGCATGCAACACCTGGCACTTCTACCAGGTGCTGAGATTTGGCCTCAACCCTTATTGGTTGGCACAGGATAATGTCACTCCTGTGCATGTGCAGCTTGGTGTACTTTGTAAAGAATATTTAGAAATCTAGATATACCACTTTAATGTTTTATGTGGGGTAGCCTATTTAATAAGCTCAAAGATCGCACCTATTTAAAGTTGTGGGTGTAAACCAAAAAATTATAACAAGTAGTAGTTGCCATAAGCCATCTACCGAACTAGGTAATAAACACCCAAGCAATGTAGCTTATATGTAAAATCACATTTTTATTATTCCCTTTGGGAGAAAAGGTGATATCCGTGGATGGTGACATATACAATCACTGAATACACATTAAAAACAATGAAAGACGAGCAATCCGGTTTGCAACATTGAATATTTCTAGTGGTATTCACTTTGGTTGAGATATATAGCAGCATATTAGCAGAAATAGCCAAAATTCAGCTGTTTATCACAAGGCTCTGTGTTGTACACATATATATCCTGTGTATACAGTGATAGCAGTAAGACAAAAAATTAGCCAAGTATATATCTAGATATGCATGATCATAGGATGCGTGAGAACTGCAAAAAAAATGCAAGTTGAAAAAAGAAATGAGTATGTCCATTTGTAGAATGCAGGAAGGAGTTCCCATGGAATTATACAGTGTTGAAAAAGTCATACTGTCCCATGTTCCTTCTTGGCTTGAATACTGTGTGGATTAATCCTTCATATACAGTTGTGACCAAAATTATTCAACCCCCACTGAAATTGAGTGTTTTGGCCAGTTTGACATTGCTTTTGATCATTCAGTCATCTTGCTTACATTTACATTAAAGAGGCACTTGTAGGTCAGACAAATATAACATAACAGTTATAATGAAATAACCACAAATGTCTTTTCTGTGCTCACAGCATTATCAGTTTTATTCAACCCCCAAGTGACATTCAATCTTAGTACTTAGTACAGCATCCTTTTACAGTTATAACAGCTTTTAAACGTGAAGCATAGCTTGACACAAGTGTCTTGCAGCGATCTACGGGTATCTTCGCCCATTCTTCATGGGCAAAGGCCTCCAGTTCAGTCACATTCTTAGGCTTGCGCACTGCAACTGCTTTCTTTAAGTCCCACCAGAGGTTCTCAATCGGATTTAAGTCTGGTGACTGCGATGGCCACTCCAAAATGTTCCAGCCTTTCCTCTGCAACCATGCTCTAGTGGACTTGGAGGTATGCTTGGGATCATTGTCCTGTTGAAAGGTCCAACGTCTCCCAAGCCTCAGGTGTGTGACGGACTGCATCACGTTTCCATCCAATATCTCCTGGTACTGAAGAGAATTCATGGTACCTTGCACACGCTGAAGCTTCCCTGTACCTGCAGAAGCAAAACAGCCCCAAAGCATGATTGACCCTCCACCATGCTTCACAGTAGGCAAGGTGTTCTTTTCATCATAGGCCTTGTTCTTCCTCCTCCAAACATAGCGTTGATCCATGGGCCCAAACAGTTCTAATTTTGTTTCATCAGTCCACAGAACACTATCCCACAACTTTTGTGGTTTGTCCACATGGCTTTTGGCATACTGCAGTCGACTCTTCTTATTCTTTGGAGACAGCAAGGGGGTACGCCTGGGAGTTCTGGCACGGAGGCCTTCATTACGCAGTGTGCGTCTTATTGTCTGGGCTGAAACTTCTGTACCCACATCTGACAAATCTTTTCTCAGTTCCTCAGCAGTCACACGGGGACTTCTCTCCACTCTACGCTTCAGGTAGCGCACAGCAGTCGAAGTCAGCATCTTCTTTCTGCCACGACCAGGTAGCGTTTCAACAGTGCCCTTTGCCTTGAATTTGCGAATGATGCTTCCTAAGGTGTCTCTTGGTATGTTTAACATCTTTGCAATCTTCTTATAGCCATTGCCCTTCCTGTGAAGAGAAATCACCTCTTCTCTTGTCTTCCTGGACCATTCTCTTGCCTTCACCATGTTTGTAACCACACCAGTAAATGTCTAGAAGGAGCTGAGTATCACAGTCATTTTAAAGCTGCCTAATTGGTGCTTATTATGCTTGATTGCTGCTCGGTGACATCCACAGGTGTTTTCAATACCTGATGGAAAGCACCTGTATGAACCTCTGTTCTTCAGAGTGGTAGTCTTTAAGGGGTTGAATAATTGTGGCAATGAAGAAACCACATAAGAACCATTTACTACTGTATTACATAAACAATTGATGTCATTTTAGTTGCATTTGGGTAGTTACAACGTCCTTGTAGGATTTGATTCTGAATACAATTCCAAATGTACACTATAGTCCCTAAACCCCTTTACAGCATTGGGGGTTGAATAATTTTGGTCACAACTGTATTGTGAAAATATTTAGATATCTTTATCCCTTCTAGATAAACCTCATGGCAAATGTATTGTGAAGCTGAGAATAAATTGCAAAACTTCAAATGAGGTGTGCAGTAACATTTTAATGATTTAACGATGCACCCCACTCACCACTGTTATACTGGCTAATGACCTAGCCATTTACCAGGAAATAGATTCTCATCACAATGAAACTTGATTATCATGTTGTAGATATAGAGTGGATTATTCACACAGTTCCCATTAGGGTAATGATCAAACCTCATATCACGAGTATTCCTTGTGCAGATTTCCCGCCAGATCATGAGGCATATCGCATGGCACAGTAACATGGCCGCTGTCACCAGTCCATGGTGTTGTCCACGTGGGATGTTGCTGCCGGGTGTGATGTCAGTATATTACATTGATGTGTTTTGTCCGCCAATCAGTGCAGACTTCTTCAGAATAGGGAGGAGATGGTGAAGGCTGCTTAAATACCCTGTAACTTAACCCCTTGGCGCCAGTGCCTCCTGGCCCTTTAAGGGTTTCAGAAGCTGGGAGGTGGGGTGGGGTTTTAGGGTCATGTGACCACTGTGATTCGCCGTCACGGCGGTCACATGATCGGGAAAGGTCCCAATTGAAAGAGGAGATCGGGACCTTTTCATGAGTACCAGACGTGTGCTGGGAGTGCACGGGGCGCACGCTCTCAGCACGTTTTTCTTAATTGCACACAAATGTACGGCCGCTTGGTGTCTAGGCCCAGACACATTTGTGTGCGGCCGTTGTGAGAGGTTAATTGGGAATAATGTACAGCTCCCCCAGTGATCAAAAATCATGACTCATTCAAAAAGATTAAAAGATGTCCGTATACAGTGAGGAACAGAAGTATTTGAACACTCTGCGATTTTGCAGGTTCTCCCACTTAGAAATCGTGGAGGGGTCTGAAATTCACATTGTAGGTGCATTCCCACTCAGACAGAATTAAAAAAAAAAAAAAATTCAGGAAATCACATTGTATGATTTTTAAAGAATTTATTTGTCTTGCACTGCTGAACATAAGTATTTGAACATCTAAGAAACGGCAAGAATTCTGGCTCTCAAAGACCTGTTACTGTGCCTTAAAAAGTCCACCTCTACTCCACTCAATAATCAAACTTGGTAGCACCTGTCTGAGCTCTTTAGACACCTGTCCACCCCACAGTCAGATGCCAACTACTACCGTGGGCAAGACCAAAGAGCTGTCAAGACACCAGAGACAAAATTGTGGACCTCCACAAGGCTGGAAAGGGCTACGGGGCAATTGCCAAGCAGCTTGGTGAAAATCTCATCTCGTAGGGTATCACTGATAAGAAAGGTGAGGAACCAACCCAGAACTACAAGGGAGGAGCTGGTCAATGACATGAAGAGAGCTGGGACCACAGTTTCAAAGGTCAGTCAGTAGAACACTACGCCATCATGGTTTCAAATCGTGCATTGCACAGAAGGTTCCCCTGCTCAAGTCATCACATGTCCAGGCCCGTCTGAAGTTTGTCAATGACCATCTGGATGATCCAGAGGAGGCATGGGAGAAAGTCATGTGGTCAGATGAGACCAAAGTAGAACTTTTTGGTCTAAACTTCACTCGTCGTGTTTGGAGGAAAAAGGATGAGTTGCATCCCAAGAACACCATCTCTACTGTGAAGCATGAGGGTGGTAACATCATGCTTTGGGGGTGCTTTTCTGCAAAGGGGACAGGACAACTGCACTGTATTAAGGAGAGGATGAATGGGGCCATTTTATTGTGAGATTTTGAGCAACAACCTCCTTCCCTCAGAGCATTGAAGATGGGTCGTGTCTGGGTCTTCTAACATGACGACAACCCGAAGCACACAGCCAGGATAACCAAGGAGAAGCATATCAAGGTTCTGGAGTGGCCTAGCCAGTCTCCAGACCTAAATCCAATAGAACATCTTTGGAGGGAGCTGAAACTCCGTGTTGCTCAGCGACAGCCCCGAAACCTGAGAGATCTAAAGGAGATCTGTGTGGAGGAGTGGGCCAAAATCCCTGTTGCAGTGTGTGCAAACCTGGTCAAGAACTACAGGAAACGTTTGACCCCTGTAATTGCAAACAAAGGCTTCTGTACCAAATATTAACACTGATTTTCTCAGGTGTTCAAATACTTATGTACAGCAGTGCAATACAAATACATTCTTTAAAAATCATACAACGTGATTTCCTGAATTTTTTTTTTTTTAATTGAGTGGGAATGCACCTACAATGTGAATTTCAGACCCCTCCATGATTGCTAAGTGGGAGAACGTGCAAAATCGTAGGGTGTTCAAATACTTCTGTTCCTCACTGTATCAGTAAGAGTAAATGATCTACCCTAATGGAAGAATTATTTTAACATGGCAAATATTCAGAATTACTCAATTTCAATCCAAGAATACCTTGAAATTAAGTTCAATATTTAAACCTTTTGGAACCAAAGTTTCTAGAGTGTATATCCAGAATTTTTCTTTCTGTAATAATTTGTCAAAATCACAGTCTTGGGGAGATGTTAAGGGAAAAGATACCTTTTACCATTTTACCTGTTTACCATCAATTCGTCCATTATGGACTTTTTTGAAATGTTGAGCTAATTGATTTTCTCTACCATTTTCTTTAGGTTTGTTTAGATTTAATATCTCTAATGTTCACCTATGCGAATTCTTAATTGACATTTTTGTTTTCCCTATATATAGTTTTTTACATGGACATTCAATCATATATATGACCTTGGAACTAGAACAGTTAAGGAAATTATGGATATTGTAAAAATTTTTTCTCCCAGAGTTTGAAAAGTTGTTGGTTTTTATCCACATGGGGGCAAATTTGGCAATGTCCACATGGAAACATACCAGTAAATGTAGGTTCAGTTAGCCAGTTACTTGATATTGGTTTTCTATATTCTGATCTTACTAATAAGTCATTTAAATTTGCTGCCCTACATGCCACCATTGAAGGTTTTTCTCCCACTTATTGGCTATAATAGAATTGGCTGTCAGTACATGCCAGTGCTTTAGCATTGTATTTTTTACATCTTGCCATTTTTGTCTAAATTTAGTAATGAATCGAATAAGTCCTTTAAGTTTTGAAGTTTGATCTTATGTCCTCGTGTCTAGAGTTTCTCTATGGGCTTTTAATGCTCTCCCTTTTGCTTTTCTAAGTGTATGGGGATATCCTCTATCTCTAAATTGTTTATACATAGATGTAGCTTCATTTTGGAATTGCGTTTTATATTTGAGCAATTTCTCCTTATTCGGAGGAATTGTCCAATTGTTTTAAAAGTAATTGGATGATGATTTGTAGCATGTAGCAAAGTTCCAACAATGTTCTGTCAGGTGAATATTCCTGTCATTCAAATTTAGATCTTGAATGAGGAAAGTAGGCCCCCGCCCCCAACAAATAAACATAAACAGAGCACAGTAATGATGGGGTGTGGATGAGACAAAGGAAGGGCCTAAAGCCCCTGAGACTAGGGTCGAAGGCGTCCCTGCCCGTCACGGCAAGTGGCGGAACCCAGGGACCAGCCGTAGGCCACAGCCCCAGAACCTAAAAAAAGGTACAAATATAAGGCACAGATCTAATAGAAGTAACCTACAGCATGTGCAAAAACTGTAGGAAGAGGAGGAAAGGGAAAATCTCCCAATTCATGCAGATAGGGATCTTTTGGGAGGAAGATCTGGAACGCTTCTTGCGATCAGACCGCTGCCAGGATGAGGGGAATGGAAGGCCAGGGGTCGGTAATTGAAAGGGCCAATCTGGGAAGGACACCTGAGGTAGCTTGAACACACCGAGAAATGTAGGCAAGCCCCAAGGGTGCGGAATTGAGCAGATTTACCATTCTGGGAGGCATGAAGTTGAAACTGGGACCACCACTGGTAGCGGATAAGCCTGCATCATCTGAGTGAGAGGGTGCAGAGCCTTGCGCATAGCTAGAGTCTGGCAGGAAAGGTCAGGGAGGAGCATCACTGGCACTTCGTTGAATACCAAATTAAAAAAGAAAAAAGCGCCACTTACAAAAAACACCAAAATGTCAGCAGCATATCCCACCCAAAATTAAATTTTGGCAACAATAATCCTAATTAAAAGGTTTGCACTAATAACAAACTTATACAAAAGGTGTATATCATCATCCAAAAAACATTAGTGTTTTAAATAAATAATTATAGTGTCCAAACATAAATTGGTGTCCAAAAAATATATATATATCTTCAGTGACTTGAACCAATTGTGAAAAATCCACCACCAAAGGAGATTAAATGAACTCACCAGAGCTAATGGCTGGTCAGATTATAAACCAGCAACAGCGCTTGGTTCGTTGCTCCCAGAGCACAAGCGCTGTTGCTGGTTTATAATCTGACCAGCCATTAGCTCTGGTGAGTTCATTTAATCTCCTTTTGGTGGTGGATTTTTCACAATTGGTTCAAGTCACTGAAGATATATATATATTTTTTGGACACTATAATTTATTTAAAACACTAATGTTTTTTGGATGATATACACCTTTTGTATAAGTTTTGTTATTAGCGCATACCTTTTACTTCGCTGAATAGAATGGTGTCCTACGTGCTGGCCACACGCATAATGGCGTCCTTGACCTTAAAGTAGTGGACCCTACGCAGAGTATCACAGACAAAAGATGGGTTAGGATTCCTGGGGCCCAGCGTGCGATGTATGTGGTCCAACTCAATATGGGTGTCTTTAGGTTGCTGGAGCAGTTGATTGAAGATGGCGGTAACTGCTGCGGCCAAATCTTTAGAGGCAATGGTTTCTGGTATGCCACTAATCCGAATATTGTTACGGTGGTTCCTGTTCTCAATGTCATCCTGTTGGTACATGAGCTGTTGTATAAGAACCGTATGGGAGTTAAGGGTCTCTTCGTGGCTTTGTAAAGCGTTACACACAGTTGGCGGTATTTTCAATCTCTTCCATGCGCACGCAAATGTCTTGTTTAAGCACAGACATTTCCCGCTTGTATGTGCTTTCAATACATTTCACATAAAGCTCAAAATCTGCCTTTGTAGGAGGGGATTTCATGTAGGTATGCAGGGACTGCATGTGGGACTGCAGATCCCAGCCACCCTCAGAGCAGAGATGCTGGGGAGGGCTGCGGGATCTCTGTGCCCTGTGTTTGCTGTGCCTTTATAACAGGATCCCCAGGAGGAGAGAGGGAGCTTTGAGGGCTTACCTGCCCTTCTGTATGGAGCTTTGTATCCACAGGGGATGAGCAGGGGAGAGGTGCCGGTGCCATCTTGGAGGCTGGGGTGCCCGAGGCCTTGGCCGAGGATCGGGTCAAAAACCGGCTCATGTCAATGCCGGTCTGGCTCCCTGTTGCTCTCCGTGGGGTCTGGTGCCGATTCCTCCCCAAGGGGATTGTAATGGCAAGCCTGTGAGGGAGAGAGGAAGCCTGCAGTGGAGGTCCGGGCCGGGAGCTGTGCAGAGTAGTTGCTACCACTCCATGCGTCAAGCCATGGCCTTGTTTGCGGAGTTTTAACTAATCCTCCCGGATTTTTTTTTTTTTTTTACAGTGTGCAAAAATGGCTCTAGCAGTGAAAGGTTTAAAGGGGTATTAAACTTTTACAAAAATGTAATGCAGATCACCAATCCTTAAAATGTAAAACCAAAATTTCATACTCCTGATATGTGCCTGCTGTATCATGTACTTGTATGGAAATGTATCTTCTTTGTATTGCTTCATTTGTGTGAAATCCCTGAGATCCTGCGAGTTCTACTAAAAACTGACCACACTAGGCATGAGAACACAGCCTAGTCAGTACTCTAGCTGTACTGGGATAGGGTATTTTTTAGTTGCCTTGTGTCAAATCTCAAGGTGCTATATACTGGGTGTTACTGAACCTATATATGAGTTTGTCAACCTTTGGCAGTGGATAACCATCACATTTAGACATGCTATGCGTTTTTCTGAAATCATTACATAATCTTACACTTCTGTCTGGCCTATTAGACTTGACCAGCCACAACTGGATTCCTGTCACTCCCAAATCTAGCTTTTGTTTTTTTTTTTGTTTTTTTTTCTCTGACTGCTGCCTTCCTAGCTTTGGGTATTCTGCACATATTTACCTAGACACCTGACTCCTTAATTAGGTCATCCGAGTAACTGGTTAGACCAGAAATCCCAGAGGAAATACCACATACCCACATCCTCTTGTCTCACTTATCTGGGCCACTAATAGTTTCAGCTTTCGGGTGTTGAGGGGCCAGTTTTTTTTTTTTTTTTTTTTTTTGAGGGGTTTCCCTGTCCTTTGGCTTTATAAGATCAGCACTTCCTTTTCCCCAGATGAGTTTTATTTTTTTAATTTTCTCCATGAATTCAAAAGGGACCTGCAATTTAGCGAGGTATTTTGCTTTTAGCTGTGCGGACAAAAAGTAGTACATTATCCCCTGGGTTAAAGGGATTGTAAAGTATCCAAAGTTTTTACCTAAAATAAAAAAATTTACACTTGCCTGTTGTGTACTCCTCTGAACCTCCTTGTGGGGTCCCCCGCCAGCACTCTTGGCTCTTCCTCTTCTGTGTTTGGGCCCCATAGCTTGCCACGTGCTGTGGGGGCCCAATCCCAAGCTCAGCCTCACCTCCCATTCTCTCCTCACAGGATTTGATTGACAGCAGCAGGAGCTGACTGCTCTCTATCAATCTGCACTGAGACCAGGGAGAACGAGCACAGCACTAGATTGATACAGGACTCTGGTATTTAGGGAGGTGAAAGGGGAAGCAGACAGTGAGAAGTTTTTTACATTAATGCAGGTAATTATTATTATAATACAGTATTTATAAAGCGCCAACAGTTCGCTTAGCGCTGTACATTACAATGGGAGACAGAACATGCGACAGTACAATAACTATACAATAATGATAATGTATTTAGATAAAAAAAACCTTGCGACTTAGAACAATTTTAAAGTTAGACTTTGTCACCTCTGATTCTCAGGCTTGCTCCATATGGTCCAGGTACAATGACTGCTGCAAGATATGCTTTTTGTCCAGGGATTAAATTAAGGTTCCAATCTACTTTGTCCCTCATGACAATCTACTTGCCCTGAGAAAAATTTTTTTTTTTTTAACCAAAACGTGAGGTGCTTTTAGGAATGTCTGGGGCTTTTAATATGAAAAGGGGCTTCATGGCAGATATTTTTAACATTTGTGCTGTTAATCTCCTCCTTCCCCTCCCTGCCTCTCTCCAGCACTGCACCCGGGGGCCTAGCAGGGATGGGAGAGACCTTGCAGTATAATGTGCACCAATTGGGTGCTTGTCAGGAAAGGAGTGTCCAGCTTATCCTTTGTCCCTTTCGCTGCCAGAGCCGTCTGTTTTTGTACAAGTTTAACCACTAGCCTACAGGGCACTTATACCCCCTTCCTGCCCAGGCCAATTTCCAGCTTTCAGTGCTGTTGCACTTTGAATGACAATTGTGCAGTCATGCAACACTGTACCCATATGAAATTTTTATAATTTTTTTTGTGAGATAGAGCTTTATTTTGGTGGTATTTAATGACCTCTGGGTTTTTTTTTCTTAAACCTAAAACCACTGAAAATTTTGAAAATTGTTTCTTAGTTTTTGTTATAAAATTTTGTAAATAAGTGATTTTTCTCCTTCCCTGATGTGCGTTAATGGGGTGGCACTGGTGGGCATTGATGGGCGCTGTTAGGCGGCATGGATGAGCACTGAGCTGGCACTGCTGGGGCTACACAGATCATAAGGGCACACTGATCATCAGTGCTCTGATGATTTGTGTACATGTTCTCTCCGAGGAATGCCGATTACCGACTCTCCTCTCCTCATGAGCTGTCAGCCTGACACCTCATGGGGAGAGAAATGCCAATAACTGGCATTTCCCTGTTTTACACATGATCAGCTGCGATTGGACACAGCTGATCACATGACCGAGCCAACATCTTTGGCTCTTTCCGTAGATTGGTGATCTGCTGTGTCCGAGGGACACAGCGCACTGCCGATCGCTGCGCTCCAGGAGCCGCGCATGAACGGTTAGAATGGGAGGACGTCATATGACGTTGTCCCATTCGAGAGAACCGCTTTGCGTCCATCATATTACTATATGGCGGGTGGGAGGCGGTTAACCACTTCTGCGCCGCCCTATAGCAGAAATAATACTACAGGGTGGCACGGTTGTGCCAAATCACGTGTGTATACACGTAATTCATGCTCCTGCAGTTTTCATGGGCTGGGGGGCTGCGTGTGCCCTTGCTGACCCATGGGTGCCGTGATTTGATACCCAAGGAATCCTCTAATTTGTTCCCTCATGCCTAGTGTGGTCAAGTGTTAGTGGAACTGGCAGGATATCGGGGATTTCACACAAATGAAGCAATACAAATGGCTGTTTTCTAAGTGTATATATCCTAAAAGCAGAGAGGAATAAAATGGTTGTGTGAATTTTTTATGGTAATGGTTTATCAAACTCAAATTTCCAGCAAAATAATTACCCCTTATACTCGCCTGCTCTGTGCAGTGATATTGGGCCCAGTGATCTTGGCTTCTCCTCTGTGTCCCCATAGCAAACCGTTTTTTATATGGAGGGGCAGGCACACAGCCGCACTCCGTAGACTTACAAGTGGGACTTGGCCTCCTCAATGCTGTTTTTTTTTTTTTTTTATGGAAGGAATGCATTGAAATAAATTTTTAGCTTTTATTATCACTTTAACATTCATTTTAGTGGACAGAAATGTGAAATATTACCTAATTTTTGGTGAACTGCAAAAGATAACTTCCATGGAGTAGATGCCAAATAGATCCTTTAAAATTTTGTGCACCCATGAAATGACTATGGAATTCAGTATCAAATTTTTCTAGCCGATACTCTAAAAGCCCGTACAAGGTCACCAGTTCAGCATTAACCATGAATAATGTGCCTAGAATTATTGCTCTTACTCCAATATGTGCAACAAGATGGAACACATGTAGCGCAATCAATTTTGCACATAAGCACTTCTGACATGCAAGTAATTGTAATTTCTAAGAATTCCAGAGAATATGCAGTGATGACTTCATGGAGGTGCTCTGAGGAAAGATTAGCAGAACTGAGTGTATTCTCTTTTGAGAGGCGATTAGGGGAGACATGATCACCATGTAGAAATATACAGTGAGGAACAGAAGTATGTGAACACCCTGCGATTTTGCAAGTTCTCTCACTTAGAAATCATGGAGGGGTCTGAAATTCACATTGTAGGTGCATTCCCACTCTGAGAGACAGAATTTAAAAAAAAAAAAAAAAAAAAAAAAAATTCAGGAAATCACATTGTATGATTTTTAAAGAATTTGTCTTGCACTGCTGAACATAAGTATTTGAACATCTAAGAAACGGCAAGAATTCTGGCTCTCAAAGCCCTGTTACTGTGCCTTTAAAAAGTCCACCTCTACTCCACTCATTAATCTAACTTAGTAGCACCTATCTGAGCTCTTTAAAGACACCTGTCCACCCCACAGTCAGACGCCAACTACTACCATGGGCAATACCAAAGAGCTGTCAAGACACCAGAGACAAAATTGTGGACCTCCACAAGGCTGGAAAGGGCTACGGGGCAATTGCCAAGCAGCTTGGTGAAAATAGATAAACTGTTAGAGCAATTGTTAGAAAATGGAAGATGACGGTCAATCTCCCTCGGACTGGGGCCCCATGCAAGATCTCACCTCGTGGGGTATCACTGATAAGAAAGGTGAGGAATCGGCCCAGAACTACAAGGAAGGAGCTGGTCAATGACATGGAGACCTGGGACCACAGTTTCAAAGGTCACTGTTGGTAGAACACTATGCAGTCATGGTTTCAAATCATGCATTGCACGGAAGGTTCCCCTGCTCAAGTCCTCACATGTCCAGGTCCGTCTGACGTTTGCCAATGACCATCTCGATGATCCAAAGGAGGCATGGGAGAAAGTCATGTGGTCAGATGAGACCAAAGTAGAATTTTTTGGTCTAAACTTCACTCGGCATGTTTGGAGGAAAAAGGATGAGTTGCATCCCAAGAACACCATCCCTACTGTGAAGCATGTGGGGTGGTAACATCAAGCTTTGGGGGTGCTTTTCTGCAAAGGGGACAGGACGACTGCACTGTATTAAAGAGAGGATGAATGGGGCAATTTATTGTGAGATTTTGAGCAATAACCTCCTTCCCTCAGTCAGAGCATTGAAGATGGGTCGTGGCTGGGTCTTCCAACATGACAACGACCCGAAGCACACAGCCAGGATAACCAAGAAGTGGCTCCGTAAGAAGCATATCAAGGTTCTGGAGTGGCCTAGCCAGTCTCCAGACCTAAATCCAATAGAACATCTTTGGAGGGAGCTGAAACTCCGTGTTGCTCAGCGACAGCCCCGAAACCTGACAGATCTAGAGGAGATCTGTGTGGAGGAGTGGGCCAGAATCCCTGTTGCAGTGTGTGCAAACCTGGTCGAGAACTACAGTTAACGTTTGACCCCTGTAATTGCAAACAAAGGCTTCAGTACCAAATATTAACACTGATTTTCTCAGGTGTTCAAATACTTATGTTCAGCAGTGCAAGACAAACTCTTTAAAAATCATACAATGTGATTTCCTGAATTTTTTTTTTTTTTTTTAAATTCTGTCTGAGTGGAAATGCACCTACAATGTGAATTTGTTCTGTTCCTCACTGTATGTCTCTACCTTTTTAGTATTGGATACTGGTAAAGGTTTAGTATCTGGCTGATTGACATAACTCACTGGGGAACATTTACAAAAACTGGAGCAACCGGAATTTGGAGCAGCTGTGCATGGCAACCTATCACCAGCTTCTATTCATTTTTCTTTTTTTTTCTTTTTCTTTTTTTTTTTTTAAAGCCTAACAGAACAACCTGAAAATAGCGGATTGAACATGCACAGTTGCTTCAGATTCAGGCTGCTCCCAGTTTGAATAAATTCCTCTGTTGATCACCAGTCCAGATGATCACCACATTCATTGCTCAAGCCTCATGCTTTTATAAGTGTTAATTGTTGGATATTGACTCCATTTTAATGTTTTACACAAGGCATATACCCTTTTTTTTCTTTTACAGGTACAGAATCCATACCCACTGCTTCTTCTGCTACTCCTAATATTGTAGAAGACTCCGCATTTACAAAACGCATCACAAATCTCACAACTGCTAGAAAAAACCAGAGTGAAAATCAAAGTGAATTGAGTGTAAAAACAAGTACTCATCCACATGTCACCATTGTTTCCTCGGCACCAACACAGAAAAACACCACTCAGGTGGCAGAGAATGGGGGGATTTCCACAATACCTTTCCTCAGTAAATGGGTAAAACTAAAAACTTCAGCTGATCATACAGATGAACCAACGACTGACAGCCTGATTGACACAAAACATGTAGTTGGCACTAACTTGCCAAACACCAAGGAATATGATGAAGATGACGGCTATGGCCTTGAAAAGGAAGATGACATATCCAAAAATAAGGACACCTTAGACAGAGCTGAAACAAATTACAAAGAGCCCGGTGATGTAAACTATGATTCAGATTCCAATGATTATGAACTTAGACCTGATGAGAACAATTATGATCAAGACAGTCACTTCTTTTTGCACTTGGTTCTAGTTGGACTTTTAATTGCTGTGGTGTATATTGCTTACCACAACAAAAGAAAGGTAGGTTTTATTTTCACCTGTAGCCAAAATAGGTATGCCTGCTTTTGAAGCACATGTAAAATCAAGAAGAAAAAACAAACTAATTGAAGTTCAACCCTTCCTTAAATATGATGGATGCATTAATTATCTTTACATTTTTTTTTTCTACCTTGTTCTACCTGGTCTTTTATATGGTGACATTGCTCGCTTACCTAACCTATGAATAGCACATTGTGGTTTACACACACTTTATTGCTGATTGTGTACAAGATGGTCTGGATTTTTCGAGTTTATATTGGAACCCAAACTTCTACAGGTCAGAGTTGTGTTGCCAGCCAGATTAAAGCTGTAATTTCTTTATTTAAACTGTGTTCATGCTGTTGGGCTGTGCTTTAATGCATTATTAATGTCACCCCCCTATCCACCTTGGCAATGGATGAGTGTTGCAGCACATGGCAATACACCACCATGCATTGTGGTGCAGTGCATTACAAAAAGGTACATGCACCTTTTATGGTGCTGTAGGCAGGCTGCCCTTTCTCATGAGTAGGCTGCCCTAGCATAATGCATGGTACCATGTGATATAATCAACTGCACCCTAACAGTGTGGACCCAGCATTAAAATGTTATTAAACCCAAAAGCAAGCATATTGCAATTTATCAATTCTTAGATGTGATAGCTTCCTTAATTTTCTTATTTAGGCTTTCTTTCCTTTTATATTCAACTGGTTAGTTTAGCCAGTAAATCTATTTTTCAACGGAACAAGCTCTCCTGCAAATTTATTAGTTTGAGTGTTGAGACAAATCATTTACCAGTGACTGGGCGCTTACAATGGTCAACTTTTATTCTTGTAAAACCTTTATCCCAGAAGAAAATGTTACTGTAACCTCAGTGTGAGCTGGGGGCATACATTTTTAAGTAAATCTGCTATCTCCTATACTCAGACTGACAATGCTGCTGTCCAAAGGTGCCCTTGTGCTCCTTCATCCAGAATGAGAGCACTCTTACAGTAGATGTTACAGATCACCAGGTGAAACCGGGGGGGGGGGGGGAGAGAAGCTAATGCAGACACCACATTTAATGATTGGTAAGCGGCAATATATTACATTTCTTAATTTTGCTTTATGCTCACATAGCCACCTAGGCCCCCCACCACCTCTACAGTGAGAACTGAGCAATCAAACACTGCTGATTGCTTAGAGCAGAGGGAGAGAACTGAGCAGAGAACCAGTACTGTCAGTCTCCACCTAGTCAGCCCCTCCAGTGCTCACTGGTGCATTAGGCAGATCTCTGAAAGGCTGAGCTAGATGCAGTAATGCTTCTGGGTGGATCCTAACCACCACCATATAGGGAGTTTGAGACTAACAGGAGGGGGTCTGCTCTCTTTCCCCTAAATCTAGGCTGTTATCTTCACTAGGATCGGATTTTGACCATGACCCCACTGTTACCACCTCTACAGCAATTCTACGGTAGAAATCCCATCTGCCTCCTCTCTAGGTACTCCTGCCTTTTAAGAAGTCCATCCACATTTGTGTCCAAGAGACATCTAGCCTGGTTTTCTCTGTACCCCATGTTTTCTCTAATACTGTCCCTTCTGTTCTCTTCTGCTTGTTTTCTTCCTTCCTAGCCTTAATCTGATCTACTGCCTTGGTTTTTGTTTTAGTTTCCTCTAGCAACCCCAGCTTGGTTGTTTTTTAAAGGGTTCCATATCTGTGCCTATCTATTCTGGGATCTTGGCTAGTTCCAGAACCCATCTCTCATAACCTGGCAATACCTTCTGTCGTACTCCATGAGTAGGTATTTTCCGGGTCACTACGATTAGTGTATACTCTGACAATCTCCTCTCTCATGAGGTCTAATGGTAAAAAAATTTACAGTAAACTCTCTGGCTTTTGAACATGGCATGGAGCAATTGTGGATCCTGGGTTAACACTCCCATAGTCAATGCTTCCTTGACTGACAAAATAACACAGACAGCCCCTTCATCCCACAAACCAAGGGATTTGCTGATCAAAATAGTATTTGTAACCAGCATGGATTTATGAAGAACAGTTAGGCTGGCCATACACTGTACAATTTTCTGTCCAATTTCCTTTAGATTTACCTTCCACTGTGTAGTGCAAGGGCCTGCCTAACTGGATACAACTAAAAGTGTTTGGGTTTGACCTATTATATGGTTTTTGGTGAATCTAAAGCAAAAATCTCAAGAAAATTGTATAATGTATGGCCAGCCTTATTGCAACCTTATTATAATTTAAACATTCTACGAGGAGGTGAGCTGTAGTATAGAGAGGTCTGTGGACGTGATTTTATCTATATTTTGCCCAGGTACCCAGGTTTAACTTGTTTCATATTTTTTGCCCAGTGGAATGCACTGATGAATGCTAGATGTCTTTAAAGGACTCACACTTTTCTTCAGTGTTTTGTTGCAAGAATGGGATCCTGTTTAGCATCATGTAGCATGGAGTACAGCTAAGTAAAGTTGGCTTTTGAAATCTGGTGTTCCTATCCTACCACCTATAGTTTACAGTAAACATAATTACTCTGAACATAGTTTCTGAAATTATCCCTTCCACATGTCCATGTGCATTAATACCTCAGCTTCCAGTCATAAGCCATCAGGCCCCAGCTATGACCACTAACCCATCTGTGACCTGGTACATGGGTTGATCTTTTATTGTCCTTGTCCCACCTCCCTCAGTGCTTGGATCTTGGCTAAAAAACATTCACACTCGCCTAAGGAATCAGTTCCCAAAGTGCATTGCATGCCTTTAGAGCAGAACTAAAGTAGCCTTTTTATTGCAGAAAAGTGTTACTAAACCCAGGACCCTGCATTTGCTAAATAATTGTACTTGTGTTGTGCATTGTGGGAGACCAGATGTAGTAGTTTATATTTACTAAAATACCTTATGTATGTCACATGCACTCTCCCAAGAAAAAAAAAACTTCTCTAGCAATACACCCCAAACTGCTGGGTGACTCCACACTATATATCTTGGGAGATGAGGGGGGCACTGGAAGGAGGAAAGTATCAGAGAAGACAGGATCAAACATCCTTTACACAATGCAGAGGATTAACTCTGGTTCCACAGAGTATAACAAGCATACTTTACTGCATGTACAGACTGATTTTACTGTTGTGGGTTTAGTAACACTTTAAGGACAGGAGGACCCTTTATATTGCATGGAAGGCTTCTGAGAAGTGATCACTTTTTTTTCTTTTTTTTTAGTTAAAATTTTAAAATTATTGTATCCTTGTAAATGACAGCAGCCTAAATGTCTTTTTGTTCTGATGCAAAAGCATAATTGCAAGTTTAATACATTAACGCAGCCTTTTTTCAACCAGGGTGCCTTCAGGTTTCTGCAGGGGTCTCGTCAGGAAAAAAAACTTTAAAGTCCCTACAAAGTGTACACAAGCCAGCAGGTGGATGAAGCCTGCATTTTTAGTTGCACAAAGCCACAGGTTTTCATTGTGCACCATTATAACCTTACAGATGCTGGTTAACCCTTTGACGCCGACGTCACACAAATATGCGGCCTCACGGAACTGGGCTTTTGTGTACCTGTCTGTGCTGGGAGTGTGCTGCACTGCGTGCTCTCCGCACAAGGACCGTGGTGTCACTGAGAGCCCCGGGTCCCGTTCTAACGATTCCGGGGTCACATGATCGCTGTGATGGCCTCTGATTGGCTATCACAATGATCAGTCACTGTGCAGCCCGGCCCCCTTGTTTTTTCTCTATGAATGGAGAAGAGAGATGCATTGATTGTAAGCTCCAAGGAGCAGAGCCCTCCTATCCCTCTTGTATTGTTGCTGTATTGTCTCCCGTTATGTTGTAAAGCGCTGAGCAAACTGTTGGCGCTACATAAATCCTGTATAATATTAATAATTATCTCTCCAACTCCTGGCATAGAGAGTTTGTAAAAAAAGTAAAAATAAATATTAAAAAAATACCTTGAGCAAGGTTTGATCTAGTTCAGTGCCAGGGTTATCTGGGTCAAAGGTCAGGATTTACAAAAAAAAATTGGTGTCGGTATTTTTTAGGTAAACAAAGCCAAAAACAAAATGCGCACTATTGTTTCTGGGCTGTGCTACGGGTACAAACAACAAATAACATACACATATATGGTATCGCTGCAATCTCCAAGAGCTGGAGAATTTATTTTGGGTGGTTCTTGTTATGGTAGTAACACACAGCTAAATAAAAAATTTTTTTTTTTTTTTACTATTTTGGGCCAGTTTTCCTTTAATAAAAAAAAAAAAAATCAGAAGATATCAATTACCATTTACCACCAAATTAAAGCCCAATTTGTGCTGAAAAAAACATGGTATAATTCACCTGGATGTACAAAGTAGGTGTGATTATGTACGGTTGCAAAATTGTGCTTAGGCATTTAGATTTTTTACCCTCAGGCGTGAAGGGGTTAAATCAATGACATCATT
The DNA here is from genome assembly GCF_062004578.1 of Staurois parvus. NCBI lineage: Eukaryota > Metazoa > Chordata > Amphibia > Anura > Ranidae > Staurois > Staurois parvus. The sequence goes on along the minus strand of NW_028318199.1, from coordinate 5,480,405 downwards.
GATTCATAAGGAGGATGTTTGTCAGCACTGGGGTCACAAGGATGCTGTGCAGGCACCAGAGAGGGATAAACATTAGCTGAGTGAGGGAGGAGAGAAACATTGGCATACTAGTCAGTACCAGTGTGCAAAGGTATTTGCATTGTAAGAATAAATCGCCTCTAATGGTGGGTGTCCTAAATGTGTGGATGTTGCATTAGGTAAAACCTATTTATTTATTTTTTTTACATTTTAGAATATGGTGCCTTGAGATTGCCTATAATTTTTAAAGGGGGCCTTTGACTGGAAAAAGGGATGAGAAATCTGCATTAACATATATACTACTTTTTTTTCAGATCTTCCTTTTGATCCAGAAAAGAAGATGGAGGGACAGCCTGTGCTCAAAGAATGCAGGTTATCGTCGTCTGGACCAGAATGTGAATGAAGCAATGCCTTCCCTTCAAAGAACCAATAATTATAAATTTTAAGACTCATTTTTAAGCATTATTGACTTTCCCTTGTGTTGTTTTTTTTTTTTTCTGGGGGGGGGGGGGGGGGGATTCATTGCCATAAATATTTTGGACAGTTGATTAGCTCAGATTAATGGTGTTTTTTTTTTTTAACAGACTTTTATAATCTATGGGGAATTCACTATCCATTTAATGTCTTGTCTTGTGAATCTATTTAATTTTAGCAAGGATCATGCAATTTTTTTTCTTTTATGCTTTCGAGTGAGTGGGTGTGCTATGTGTTAATGCGTTAGCACTGGATTAGTTTGCAATTAGATATGTCCAAAATGAGGTAAATGGATTTTTATACTTTCAAAAATCTAGGCTTACAATGGAGTCTATGGTCAAAATGTAAAATTTTATATTCCTTTCCATGTTTTGTATTTCAACTATTTCTAGCCTACTCCTTTTTTTAATCTTTATGTACATTCCTTCCTGAAAACATCTTAGTATTCCTCAAGAATCCTAAACTCTGATATGGCTCTTGAACTGGCCTTAATCGGTGGGATTAGTCTGGCAAAGTGGGAATTCCGAGGCAGGCGGCATGTAGCCTGGAGTTCAGCTTTAAGGTGCAGGGCAAAGTAATAGGTGTCTTTAGGGCAGCATTTGCTTTTTTCTTTTTTTCCCCTCCTCTCAATTTAGGGCTCATTCATACATGGACATTGAAGTAACACATTGTATAACGCATGTGGTAATGCACCCTACCTATGTACGAAGTTTGTTACTGTGTACTGCACTGCAAAAAAGTAACATGCACTGAATTTTCATATCTTGAACTGAATTGCATGCCATGCAACATGAAGCAAGAATTGCCATGAGATGTTTGTGCAATCAACACCATAGTTACTAAGAATACTAATATCTAAAGCGACTTTCTACCCCACAGCATTTCCTAAACTGCTGAACGCAATCATTGCTTTTTATATTGTGTAGAACCAATTTAAGGTGTCGGCTCAAAACTCTATTTTATTTTTACATGGTTTTTTTTTTATGGTATTTTTTTGCATCAAATCATTCAATTAAAAAAAAAAATTGTATTGGTGTGGACTCATTTTGGTTACATGGAATAAACATTTTTGTTCCTCTACTGCTCATGCAATTGTATTCTGTCTTGAGATGCCAACAATGCATACTACAACTCATTTTGTGTGCCAGAGACCTAAATGGTGCTTTTCTTCCCCTTTTTTTTTTTATATATGGTTAATTAAGGTGTGCACTTTGTTCTGTCTGGAAGTATGTACAGGGAGGAGTAGTAGAAGTATATGGATGAGAGGTGTCGAGGATAGAGCAGCAGGAAATTGGTGCCAATGAGGCACGCAGAGGGGAGGAAGATGGGGCAGGATCTTCAGGAGAAAATACACAGGGAATGAAGGGTATGTGCAGGAGAGGTAGGTGACTGTGTATGATGGTGAACAAAAAATTTTGAAGAGATAAAGGGTGCAGAAGATTGACAGACAAATGTACAGTGAGAGGGGGGAAAAAAGCTGACCATACACTAGTAAAATGTAGTTAGAAATTTCTTGTTTCATTTGTTCAATTCTCTAATCCGTCACTACCTGCTGGGTAGTAGTCACATGAAAGAGCAGGGTGGAAATTGTTTCTTGGACAAATGCCAAGTCAAAAACCTGAGGGTTTTTTTTTGTATGAATGTTCACACAACTGTTTACAAGTATACTAGTGTATGGCCAGCTAAAAGAGTGAAATGTGTTCTAGATGTGGATAGAGTACTCATTGCTTTGTTCAATGCATAGGTGGTTTATCACAGCCCAACAAAAATCTCTTATTTGGTGCTCCTGTTCTGGGAGTTTGTGAAAAGATTTTTGATTATCAACTGGTTCTTCTGTTACCTAGTTTGTTTTTGCATACAAGTGTTTATGTACTTCCAGCTGTAATTTTACATTGGATTGTAAAGTATGTTAACAGTATTGTGATTGTATAGGTGTGTGAATATTATCACTGATATTTCATTTTTGCAGATCAAGTACTATTGAGGTTATGGCTTAGTGTTTTTTTCATGCTACAAGGTGATTGGTCTCACCAAACCCACGGCATAAAAACCTCTCAAATGCTGCTTTGTTTTCTGTATTTGTAAATATACTGGTTGATCCTGCTGGTTTCTATTCCCTTTTGATCAGGTCCTAATACAGTTGTTTGGGATGCTGCAGTACAGTGGTGACTGTGACTACATGTGCCTACTTTTCATTGTATTTCTTCCCTATCACATCTAAGAAACCTATGTCAGACAGAAATCTGCCCATACCATGTTGGTGCCAAAAATTATTTGATTTCAAATATAGGCCCTGCCCATACCCCCAGCTGTAGGACCTAAGTCATAAATTGACTCTCTTCCTCAGGCTTTTTTTCAACAGTGGACATGTAGCAAACTAACTAAAACTAAATGAAAATTACACAAATGAAAAATCCATTCTGATTTTTGTCAACTCACAAAAATGTGAGTGAGGGATGTTTCTACTTGAATTTCTGCCTTCCGCAGCATGCCACCTCTAATGCCTGTGAGTATTTCACCTCCCAGCAAGCAAGGTACTGAGTGTAGTAGTGTGCTTAGCCCTGTGCAGCATTTACAGGCTTCCTCAGACCATCCAGAGCACTCACTATGCACCATTACAGGTCTCAGCCTGGCCAGAGTACAGTGTTGTTTATTATAGCTGGTTCACACAGAATCTTGTGCACCTGTGTGTGGAGAAGGGACACCAAATTGGAGGAGGTGCTCAGCTATGAGGAAGAACTAGAGCAGAGGTCTCCAAACTTTTCAAACATAGGGCCAGTTTACTGTCCTTCAGACTTTCAGGGGGCTGGATTGGGCCAGCAGGGGTAGAAAATGGCACTGACCCAGCATCAATAAGAATAAACATTACCTTAGGGTTGGTGGTCAGTAGGAGGAGGAGTAATGCCCATTGTTGGTATTAATGGCATAAATAATGCCCAATCATTGGTATCAGTTGAAGATCTAGTGCTGCATTGTTGGAGCCAGTGGGAGGAATACTGTTGCATCATTAATATTAGTGGGAGAAATAGTGTCCCATCATTTGTGTTGGTGGCAGGAATTATGCCCCATTGTTGATGGAAGAATGGTCCCCAAGGGCTGTATAAACACAAACAAAGGGCCGCATCTGGCCCTCAAGCCATAGTTTGGACACCACTGGACTAGAGGAACTGAATTTATTCTTTCACGAGAAGATGATGGGGGGGGATATGATCTACATAGATAAAGGTTTATATAGTGAACTAGGTGTAAAGTTATTCACTCCAAACTCACTCATCCATGTCTTTATGGGCCTTACTTTGTACACCTGGTGTGCAGTCATGTTGGAACAGGAAGGGGAGTTCCCTTCACTGGAAGCCAAGCTCAACCGCACAGCTTAATCCCCCCTCCACCAAACTTTACACTTGGCAGTGCAGTCAGACAAGTACCATTCTTCTGGTAACTGCCAAACCTAGACATGTCCATCGGATTGCCAGACAGAAGTGTGATTATTCACTCCAGAGAACACAGCTCCATTGCTCTAGAGTCCAATGGCGGTGTGCTTTACACCACTGCATCGAATGCTTAGCATTGCACTTAATGTTAGGGTTGGATGCAGCTGCTTGGCCATGGGAACTCATACCATGAAGCTCTGCTGTGCTAATCAGAAGGCCACATGAAGTTTGGAGGTCTTTAGCTGACGACAGTTGCCGACTTTTGTGCACTGCAGCATGTGCTGAGTCCGCTCTGTCATTTTACGTGGCCTACCACTCCTTGGCTGAGTTGCTGTTGTTCCCATTTGCTTCTACTTATAAACAGTTGACTGTGGAATATTTAGTAGCAAGGAAATTACACGGATGGGCACAGGTGGCAAACTATTATGGTACCATGCTTGAATTCACAGCTCCTGAGAACAATCCATTCTTTCACAAATGTTTGTAGCAGTCTGCATGCCTAGGTGTTTAATTTTTTTGAGCAGCGTATATGCAAATCATTGGATTCAGGTGTATAAAATCAAAGGAACACCTTTAAATCAGAGTATAGCATTAAGTCAACTAAACTACTGGGATATTGATCTGGTCAGTTGAGTAGCAGAGCGAGGTTGTTTCAGCTGCTTTGGTGTTAATGAAATTAAGTAAACTTGCACCCCCTGTAGGGTTGAGGCCCAGCTTAAGGTACTGAGAGGTGATGGCATTAATATTCGTGCTGCTCAGTATATGCCAAGCAGATAAGGTGGCACATACAGTTGGGGGATAAATTATAAGGTAGAGTACAGGTGCTTAAAAGCATGAAGATATGCAAGTAAATCTTTGCTCGATGTTAGAGCTTGTTCTAATTCACTCCACAGGGATATGGGTTTCTCCAAAAACCAGCCTGTGCTAAAAAGGTAGCAAGGTAATGGTCGTATAAATATGTATGACCTAGACCACTTGCAGATCTTTGCGTAATTCAATTTACAGAATACACAGTGTGCCTTTCTATCTTGCTGTAGTAACTGTCAGGAGGTAAAGTATACCTTAGCTACTGGAATAGGAACTGTTCTGAAAATATTAAGTAGTTAGGGTCAAGCCAGCTTGCAGCATTTATGATGCATCTTGTTCCACAATTTGCTTTAGGATTATCCACTATTGGTAAATAATTTGCTGAAAAAATAAGGTCTTGTGTTTTTGGAAACACAGTACCCACATATAAAATACTTCATCTTTCCCAGTAAGTAGACAAGCAGTTCGTAACTTCTGTCTATAGCAGTTCTAGTAGTTCTCTGGACCTGACCAAAACTTTGATACCAGAATGTTCCCTAATATAGGACGCTAACAGCTCTATTAAAAGATTAAATAATAGGGGTAACAAAGGGCAGCCTTGCTGGGTACCATTAGTAATTGGAAACGGGACAACAATCCTTATGGAGAGGTGTATAAAGCCAAGATGGCTGAAAAGATATGACCGCCATAGCCAAATTTAGATCCTACTGTAGTAAGATAAAACCAATATAACCTATCGAACACCATCTCTACATCCAAAGCCAGGAGCAGAGAAGGCATTCTCTCTATTGGCTAGATGAATTCTATTAATCAATCTTCTTGCAGCATCTGAGGTTTGCCTGCCCTTTGTGAAACAAGACTGGTCTGGATGGAGTAACATGGGCAGAATATCTATTAGCCACAGAGCAATAAGCTTAGAATAAGGTGTTATTCCGGGTGGTCTGCTAGGACTTTCCTCCATGATAGTGCTTTCTTCCACATTTCTGAGCCGACATATTAGCTAAGGCAGCAGGGCAGCTGTAAGCAACCAGAAAGAAGTACCAGGCCATCACCCCTGGGTATTCAGAAAGTGTTGTTTGTTGCTAGACACATGACACCATTCAGGATCTACTTTGTTTCTGCCTCCTGGCAGGCTAGAAGATGGAGATTCCAATGGAAGGATGTGTTTAAAGAGGCTGTCTTAGGCTACTGCAACACATGAAAAGCTAAAATTTTACTTTTAAAGGCAGGTGGTAAATATAAAAGTTAAAACTGTATTGAGTTATTAGAGAACAAATATTTGGAAATTTTAAATTGCAACTTTTTTGTGAAATGAGGAAAATTGAATGTTTGCAAAACTATAAATAAAATCCATTTAGTTTCAATATCTGAAGATTATCATTTTTCACTTACAGCTTTCAGAATTTAAAAAGACCACCCAAACCATATATTTTCTGAAAGCACATGACCTGTAAAATAAAAGTGCTACTGATTATTTTAGGCCCTACTGTTTTTGCACAAATATTATTTTAGTTTATGATGCAAAATTATGATGCAACTTCAGCTGCATATTGCGCAATTGATACTGGTGACCAATAGAAAATTGCATGTATACTGAGATGATGCAATATTAGCCTTTAATTGCATCACTTCACTGCATAAAAGCTGCAGTATCTGTAGCTGATTGTAGTTCGACAGCGTCTTTACATTTCGTTTTATGCTTATATAGGCTACTCAGTAATGCCTCGAACTTGTGTGAATAAAGCAGATAATTTCTGCTATATCTGCGGTGAAATAACTTTTATCTCGCAAAAAAGGAGGATAACAGGAATGATTAAGAAAGCCTACAACTTGTATTTTGGCTGCAAGATAGGAGACCAGGACAAGAGCTGGGCACCACATATATGCTGCAATTCTTGTGGGACGGCACTGGAGCAATGGTTGAATGGAAAAAAGGCATCTATGCCTTTCACTGTGCCAATGATTTGGAGAGAGCCAACAGATCATGTTAGTAATTGTTACTTTTGTATGGTGCCTCCAATTGTAAAAGGGCTAAATAAGAAGAAAAAGTTATCTGTGCACTATCCAAATATTCCATCGGCAATACGTCCAGTAGCTCATGGAGAGGGGCTACCAATTCCTAAAGCACCAGAATCCTTCGTGGTTGAGTCAAGTGAGGAAGAACCTGAAGCGTGTAGTCATCAACCGTCAACCTCACATGACCCAGACTTTCTTCCATCCACACCCACTGAACCACACCTCATTACACAAGTGGAATTGAGCGATCTTATCAGAGACCTAGATCTTCCGAAGAACAAGGCAGAGCTTTTGGGGTCAAGACTACAACAGTGGAATCTCCTAGCAAGTGATGTTCGTACGTCTTTCTACCGTCGTCAGAAAGATCTGATCCCATTCTTCGTCCAGGAAGGTGATATTGCTGTATGTAACAATGTTCATGGTATAATCTCAGCAATCGGCGTATGCTATGATCCCGATGAGTGGAGGCTGTTCATTGATGCTTCAAAGGTGAGTCTTAAAGCTGTTTTGCTCCATAATGGCAATCAGCTGCCGTCAGTTCCAGTTGCTTACGCAGTTTCAATGAAAGAAACGTATGAAAACTTGAAAGAGCTTTTAAGGTGCATCAACTATGATGAACATCAATGGTCGATTTGTGGTGACCTGAAGGTGATTGCTATCCTACTTGGACTTCAAGGTGGATATACTAAGTACTGCTGCTTCCTCTGTGAGTGGGACAGTCGTGCGAGAGAAATGCACTATGCCAAAAGAGACTGGCCATTACGCCAGTCATTGCAGCCTGGAGAAAAAAATGTTAACTATCCAGCACTTGTAGACAGCAATAAGATCTTATTACCTCCATTACACATCAAGTTGGGATTAATGAAAAACTTTGTTAAGACAATGGACAAGAATAAAGCAGGTTTCAAGTACCTGATCATTTATTTTTGCAGCACTAAGTGCTGGAAATTTGCTAGAGTCTTTGTTGGGCCACAGATTCGTAAACTTATTCATGATGATGAGTTTCTTTCTCTATTGCGTGGAAAGGAAAAGGCTGTCTGGACAGCATTTGTATCAGTGACATCAAATTTTCTTGGAAACAATAAAACACTAGACTACAAGAAAGTGGTAGAAAAACTCATCCAGACTTACAGAAATCTGGGTTGCAACATGTCTCTAAAAATTCATTTTCTACATTCGCATCTGGATTTTTTCCCACCAAACTGTGGAGCAGTGAGTGATGAACACGGAGAGCGCTTCCATCAAAGACATTGCAGCTATGGAAAGAAGATATCAAGGTAAATGGAGCCCATCAATGCTTGCTGACTATTGCTGGACAGTTGTAAGAGATGGCTTTTCTCTTGTATTCGAGGAAAGGGCTAAGAGAAGCAAAACCGACACAAACTGAAGACAAAACTAGTGAGAATCCTAAGTATTAAAATGATTCAACTTAGCTTATGGCTATAATTTTTCTTGGTAATCCTATGCAATATATTATGCCATTTAGGCTTTGTTATGTAGTCAATATCACTTGCTTTATATTTGTGGAAAGACATCTATCTATATAATTATTGTGCATTATGTAGTCATTACGCCTATAGTCGAAAACTTTCCGTTTACAGAAAAACTAGAGCCAATTGACAAATTTCATTGTTATATTTGAACTCAAAAGGATCCATTTCTTAATGAATTTCACATTCTGTTTCCAAAACTGGCAAAAAATAAAAATTTGTTGAACAGTGTAATTGGTGCACACAAATACATCACTATTTTTACTGAAATCATTATTGGCGCACACAAATACAACATACAAATTTCCTTCTAAATTGCTACAAAAGGCCTCGTTCGTATGGGGCATACTAATAAAGTGTATGCCAGTGGAGAGCAGTGTTTATCCGCATGGGGATGCCCAGGTGTTTCATGGATCCCCATGCAGGCAGAGCCATTCATGTCAATTGGGATACAATGGCTGCACAGGCATAGCCGCTGCTCACAATCTGCATTCAGGGTCATGCACCCACACAAATGTCATTTGGGAGCATGTCCCTGAGCTCACACTGACATCAATGGGAATGCCTGCACAGGGATGCACAGAAAACCTGCCTTGCAGTGGTGTACGATATGTACACAATGCCATATTAAGCTTTTCATTTTTTCTAAATTTTTGGCAGTTTTTAAAAAAATAAATACATTGGGCTAATTTTTTGAGGCAGAGAAAAGGGATTGAAGGCAGCCCCTTTCTCTGCAGTCTGAGTTGCACATTACATGAAGGAGTGAGTAGTTTGTATAGAGACTCCTTTTTTATTCATAACCTGGCATAGTAAACTGTTTATCAATGGATACAGGAGCAAACTGGCACATAGTAAATCTTTAGTGATCGCTGCCTGTATCAATTGAAGGAAAGTGAGGGGGGTTGGCAAACACGTTTACCTAGCACTCTCCTCCACTGCTCTCCATCCTGACAGCTGTCCCCCGCAGCCAGCGGGATGGGGAGGAGAGAAATCCAGCACAGCAAGATGGATCCTGAAGGATCAGTGAGAGGGGGGCATATGTATGTATTTTCAAAGCCCCTGTGGCTGCCCTGCTGAGGTGGAAAGCTGCAGGGTAGCTACAGGGGGATCAGGGTTGGGGGTGCAGCAAATCAGATGGTAAAAAAGGGGCAAAAAGTAAGGGGGCACAGAACAAGAGCAGGAGGTGGAGAAGCAGACACCAGAAAGAGGCAGCACCAGTGGTATTGTCAGCATCGACGGGGTGGTCACATTTTAGGTGAATAGCTGTCATCCACTGATCACAGCCATTGTTTTGCTATTGCAGTCTACTAAACATTTCTGCTATAGGTTCATGGTCATTGAAGTGATCATGAGCTTATAGCACAGGAGGAATACAGGTCCGCACAGCGTATACAATCTATACTAAACGCAATGAAGAACCAACCATAAGGATAATTCCATAAAGTGTATTCACTGGAGAGCAACCACTGCTGCTGTAAACATCATACAGATGAATCCAAAAGTTCCAGGGAAAACCAGCGCTGTGTTAAGTGTAGTGAAAAAAATACCCCACTAGGAGGTGTACCTTTATTAGGATAAGAGAATAGGTGGATAATGAGAACACAAGCCTGTGGCTTAACAAGAATGCCTGGGTCAGGATAGACGGGCCGTCCGCTCTAACTGAGATCTGCTTGATGGTAGGAATCGCCTTTCAGTGCAGGGACCACGTGATTGCGACATCCTGGGATGACATCACCGCAGTGTCCGAGAGTCAAAGGGATGACAGACAAAAATACACAGTGAAAACAATGGGGTTGGTTTAGTAAAACCGGACAATGCAAAATCTAAAAAACACAGCTCTGACAAAACAAGAGCTGGAAACTGATTTCTATGCAAGGCTTAAATGAACAAGCTAAAGTTAGATGTTGGGTACATGCAGAGCTGCACCAGACTTTGCACTCTCCAGTTTTACTATGAAAAGCAAAAACAATGAGATCTCTACTATTCACACGACACAGGGTGGTTTTGTCTCTTCTTAGATTTTGATTTATTGGTGTTAATATGATCACCTTCGCTAAGAACCCTCTCAAATTTTCTATTTACACACAGCATGGCTTTTGATTTGGATATCATTTTGTGATACCTCTATCAACCTATGGAGGATTAAGGTTATTGCAGCAGAAGTGAAATATGTATTAATTTGTTTTGCGCTATTATGATACTTTGTTTGCCCCAACTGTGCTCCAAACGGGTTTATATTACTTTAAGCACTAACTCCACGCTTAGAAACAGTCTCCTCTGTCAATGCTCTGCTCCAACTGTCACACCACTGGGGGTCTGATTCACCCAATCTCACTCATAGGTATGCTTTCTAGTTCTTTTCTTTAGAAGTCCCCTGTCATTTAAGGTGCTAAAATACTAGTAAAAGTGCTCAGTGTGAATTATCCTTCCATTCAGTGCTCTTCTGAGGTCACGCCATTGACCCCCTCTTGCGTTACCCACCCTCAGCAGAGAGATATGACCCTCAGCAATCAGCTAGAGAGTCAACCATGCTTATTGAATGTAGCCCTTCACATATTCCTGTGGACCTTTATCCCCAGGTCCTGGGCCCCTTGTATGCCAAAGAACACCTCTTATTGAAAAGGAATGCATCAATATGCAGATAAGGGGGAAGAGAAGGCTGGTATAGTGTATCTTTTTTTTTTTTTTAAGGAAGATTACAGATAAATGTATTGCAATATACAAGGATTATTTATGTGAGTGCATGTAGACCCAGAAGTACCGCAACTAGCGTGCGCTCCATGGGCTGGAAAAGACATCACCGCAAGTCTGGAACCAGAAACCATCAGGTGGGAGATCAATCTATCATTGCTCACTACCTAAGGAACCCCTAGCAACTTCTGGAAAACAGCAAGCATTCTATGGAAACTTCATTAAGAAAAGTTGAATTAAATTTTTTTATATGAAAAGAACCTCAAGAGCCTTAAAATATAGCTAAGCCAGTAGTTTATTGGTGCTGCAGATAGGTTTAGCAAGTTTTTTTAATTCTACATTGCCTCAAATATGAGGTAATAGAGTGAAATGAACAACAGACAGTATAAAATAATTATTCAGATGATCTATGGGAAAGTAAACCGAAATAAAAAAAAAACAAAAAAAAACAAAAAAAAAAAACTGAAAAAGGTTTACAAAGTCGCAGATGTAGCAAAAACTGTAGACATACATTTTACCCAACATCATAAAGAAATTATATATAAAAGTACTGCCAAAACACAGTAGAACAATTGACTTCTAGACTATTTTTGCTCAGGATATCCATAAAGCACTTTCCTCCCAAGCCTCTGTTTCGTATTTTATTCTTTTAAATCACTGTTTATCTTTTTGCTCTTCCTTTTGCTCTCCAGCTCCAGAACCGTCTCTTTCTGATGCCATCTGAAAAAAACAAGATATTCTTATGTAGTTTAGAAAAAAAAAAAAAAAACGCCAGAGGGATAAGGAAACAAGGTGGATTAAAACAAAAAAACAAAAGAAAAAAAAAAAAAAGCACAATTCCGCCTCTTTATGTTGAAACGGCTCTTCATCAAAGTACAGCTGTCTAAAATTATACTAAGGTAGGAATCAAATGCGAAGATACTTGTATTTGTCTCCATAAGTCTTGGGGTCAATTTACATTCTTGTGCTGTGTTAACAATTATTTTGAATGGGCAGCCTTAAAGCAATCCATTACATAATGAATGGGCTACCCAGGAACCCTAACATGCACCCCCCCCCCCAAAAAAAAAAAATAAATTTGTGCACTGGGGTGTAGTTAGAAATGAAATGCACTGAAACGCATGTTAGCCTGTGTTGTGGCAATGCATTACTGTAATGCAGAAGTGTAAATGGGCTCCGCAATAAGCATGCTGGGTTCCCTGAACCAGTACCATTCCCAAACTGGGCTGGTTCCATCTTACTTGCCTGCATTTACAGATCGGCTGAGCAAAGTCAATGGCCTACCCATGGTCTTCATATATTTCTACAGAGAATCCAATAGAGGGCAACTGATGCAGTATTTGTGTTGGCCTACAGTTTCTCTCAAAAAAGCTTAGAGCCCCATTCCAGGATAATTACAACATAACCACCTGTCCTAATACTTGCATCAGGCCAACAGTGATTCTTTTGTTGTAATTAAATCTCCAATGCAGCAAACATAAAAAAAATTAGTATTTGCGATGTCACTTTCATCACTTTGCCTTTTCCTTGGTATCTCCCCAAACTTACTAACTTCAAAAAATTTCAGCGCATTCCTTGGGTGATATATGAACACCAGAAACCCAATTTCTCACCAACGTGAATGTGACCATTCTTTGGGAGGTCTTAAAAAGGCCAACTCCACCATTTAGACCATGTCACACCCATAATTAGGGTTAACTTGCAATCTGGCTCCCTCAAGCTGATCCCCACAGAGATCATAGTTATATTTTTTTTTCAGCCATATTACCCATGTAAGTCCATCCATTTTAACCAACGGATGAAAACAAAAAAAACACACAAATAGAAAACCTCCATATACACTATCCTATACCTGCAGTTGATCCAGAGGAAGACAAAAAAACCCAATAAAGTATGACCCAAATTGCTCCAGCAGGGAGAACAAAAATAAAAATCCTTCCTGATCCACCCCCCCTTCCCCCAAAGAGGCAAAAATCATATCTATAGGTAAAGTTGATGCAAGGAATATCTTAGTATCCAGTTATACTGTATTAAGTGCATTTAGGAAAGAATCCATGCCTTTCCTAAAGGTTAAGTTCATGTTTCTTAAAAATAAATGCAGCTCCCCTATGCACCAATATACCATTAATGTACCTCAGTTGCAAAAATATTCAAGGTCTCTTTCATTTGGAGAGCAAGGCATTACCTTAGCCCTTGGTAAAATTTTTTAGAAAGCTTTTCCAATTCCTGGAATGTAGCCAGTAGGACCCCAGAAACAGATTACCAGTTGATCTCATTAGCAAGCACATCCTGCACTGACCTCATTAGTAAACATCCCTCACCCATCAACTATTTTTTTCACAGTATCCCCAGGATCTCTCCCTACGTGCATTTGCCTGGCTGCCCAAGCATTCCCTTCAGACGGGCTCATGCTGGACATCCCTGCTGCAAAAGCCTGCTTGATTGGATATAGAGTGATTGGATAGGTGCTAGATGCTGTGTCCTCCTATTATATCGTTTTGGTAAATCTAAAGGAGATTGCACAATCAAATTGTATAGTGTATGGCCAAATTTATACACTTAAAATTAGGTGTTCCTCTCAAAATTAGAAGCTCCGCTTCTTTGCCAAATATGGCAGTGGGGGGGGAGGAGGCAATTTTTTGGGGGGAGTGGACACCTGGTTTTGACAGGTACTCGCTCCCACTTCAGCTCGCAGTGACGAAGTGAGCCAGAAGTTCGCCCCCCCCTGCATGTGCAGTGGGCACCCGGCTGTGAAGCCGCAAGCTGTCACAGCCTGGTGCCCTTAGTTGAGATGCCGGTGTCAGGGATAGAAAAGGGAGAGAAAAAAGGACAGCGTGGGTGAGCACATTGCTGGACCCTGAGACAGGTGAGTGTGTGGTTATTAAAAGTCAGAAGCTACAGTTCTTGTAGCTGCTGACTTTTAAGAAGCACAAAAAAAAAAATCACTAACTCCACTTTAGTTGCACTGTCAGTGTCACACAGAAACAAGCACACATTTTGCCACATGAAAATAATGGGTGGAAAATGCAGCAAAACACACAGTAAAAAGATGTGCAACTCACAGTAGGCCAAAATGCCCCATGAGCTACTTTGCCACATGTAGCGTAGCCCACTGAAGTCAACAGGCTGCCCTATGTGCGTGTCACTGGAAAAAACGAGCCAAAAAACATGCGCTCCCGCTTACTCTGAACTCTTACTCTAAGAGTGAAAATATACCTCAATTTAAATCAGGGGGAAATGGCCGTTCATGGACACTAATAAATACAAACAAGAGATTCTTAGACAGTTGGCAAATACCAATACTTATTGTCGGTTGGATATTAATCCTATATTTTGTGTACAGGAGAGGATTAACAAGATTGTCATTCAGTATCATTATCAATAATACCTTGTTTATTTGCCTAACAACGTATTTAATTTAGGAATATCCTGTAACACCTATTATACATGTCCATCCTAAAATACATAAGGATTCTTTAAACCCTCCAGGACGGCCAATTGTGTCTTGTACTTGGTCAGCTACTACTCCTTTAGCTAAATATTTGGATAAATGTTTGACTCACCCATTCTTATATACAAGGTACTCAAGATTTTTTGAATAAATTTCAATATCTTATTTTACCCCGATTCAATATTGGTCAATATACAGCAATCCCACATGAACTGGGGATAGAAGCCTGCAAACGTTTGTTGTGTCATTCAAAAAGTTATGATTCTTTGAAGATTTCCTTCCTATTGCAACGGTTAACAGTTGTTTTGGAGGATAATTTATTTTTATTTAGGGAGAATTATTATTTACAGCTCATCAGGGCAGCAATGGGTTCGAATGTCGCTCCTCTATATGCGAATGCGTTTATGGATATGGTAGAGAATTAGTTTATATATCATTGTGATTATTTTACAAGACATTGTTTATGTTACAGTTAGCCTGGCTGAAAAAAAAGACAAAAAGTCCATCCAGTTCAACTATAGGAAAAAAAAAAAAAAAGTTATAATCCTATACCCTCAGTTGATCCGGCGAAAAAACCAAAGCATGATTCAATTTGCTACTGCTGGGAAAAAAAATCCTTCCTGATCCCCCGAGAGGCAATCGGATATTCCCTGGATCAACTTTACCTATAAAATGTTAATATCCAGTTATATTCTGTGTAACTAATAAAGAATCCAGGCATTTTTTGAAGCAATCCACTGAGCTGGCCAGAACCAACTTTTGAGGGAGTCTATTCCACATTTTCACAGCTCTCACTGTGAAGAAACCTTTCCGTGTTTGGAGATTAAATTTATTTTCCTCCAGACGTAAAGAGTGCCCCATTGTCCTCTGTGTTGACCTCAGGGTGAATAGCTCTACACCGAGTTCACTATATGAACCACTGATGTATTTATACATGTTGATCATATCCCCCCTTAATCTCCTCTTCGCATGAGAGAACTGGAGAAACTACAGAGAAGGGCAACCAAATTGGGGAACTGGAGAAAGTACAGAGAAGGGCAACCAAACTGGTAAGAGGCATGGAGGAGCTCAGCTATGAGGGAAAGATTAGAGGAACTGAATTTATTATCTTGAGAAGAGGAGATTAAGGGGGGATATGATCAACATGTATAAATACAACAGTGGTTCATATATCAAAAAGAACATTGGGGAACTGGAGAAAGTACAGAGAAGGGCAACCAATGTTTTTGTGAATTGGTGCCCAAAACTGAACTGCATATTCCAGATGAGGTTTTACTAATGATTTGTACAGGGGTAAAATGATATCTCTCTCTCTGGAGTCTATACCTCTTAATACAAGAGGACTGTGCTCGCTTTAGAACCGCATCTTGGCATTGCATGCCATTATTAAGCTTGTGATCTACCAGAACTCCCAGATCCTTCTCCACCATTGATTCTCCCAGTTGTACTCCCCCTACTATGTATGATGCATATTCTTAGCCCCCCAAGTGCATAACCTTACCATCCTGAAAGGACGTTATTCCACTGCACAGCTTGGTGTCATCTGCAAAGACTGAAATAGGATTTTTAATCTCAGACCCCATATCATTTATAAATATATTAAAAAGTGTCCCAACACTGAACCTTGGGGTACACCACTGACAACCCTAGACCATTCAAAGTATGAATCAATAACCACTACTCTTAGAAAACTAGCTAAAAGATCGTATTCAATCCATTTACATACAGATTTTTCCAAGCCCGTATACTTTACCTTACACATTAGCTGTGTGTGGGGAACTGTGTCAAACACTTTTGCAAAATTCAAGTATACCACGTCCACAGCCACCCCTTTGTCCAAGGTTTTGCTCACCCCCTCATAAAAAGAAATCAGATTTGTTTGACAACTTCTGTCTTTCATGAATCCATGCTGTCTGTTGCTTAAAATATTTTTTTCCAGCAAGAACTCATCTATGTGGTCTTTCATTAAACTCTCCGGTATCTTAACTACAGAAACTAACAGGTCTATAATTACTTGGTAAAGATTTTGACCCCTTTTTAAATATTGGCCTTACGCCAATCCAGTGGTACTATGCCAGTCATTTCAAAGCCATTGTTTCTAATTTTTAGGGACTTTAACGACAGAGCTCAATTCTTTAAGGACCCGTGGGTGTATGCCATTCAGCCCAGGTGCTTTATTCACCTTTATACTGTCTAAATATTTTTGGATCATATCAATTGTGAGCCAATGTGGATCATCTGGAGCTGTCAATACCAAGCATATTATGGACAAGAGCTCCCCCATGCTCCTTTGTATACACAGAGCTGAAGAAGGTATTAATTAAATTTGCCTTCTCTTTGTCCCCAGTCACCCACTCTAGATTATTTTGTAAAGGGCCTACACACTCGGACTGGACCTTTTTACTTAAATTATATTTGCAAAAGATAGCAGGACCAACCCCAAAAAATTCTTCAATCTGTCGTTCAATTTTTGAGGCCTTTATTTCCTTTTTGCATATTCGTTTATATTCTTTTTAATGTTTAAACAATGATAGCGTTCCTTCATTTATATATTGAATAAAAGCGCTTTTCTTATTATCTATAGCTTTTTTAACTTTGGCTGTAAGCCACATAGGTTTGATTTTTAGCCTTTTAAACTTTTTGCCCATGGGAATATATTTTGCAGTGTGTTCACATACAGTCTTTTTGAAGAACTCCTATTTGTGTTGTGTTCATCAATAAAGCTGAAATAACATATTGGCATCGATGATGTCTTTACAGTATGGATGGGTGACTTAGAAACCTTATCCTTGTTTAATACTTATTAAACTTAAGTCCTGGTATTAAACAATTCAAATATGTCCATGAGCAAACGGAAATTTATTTTTTGGATACACTTTTGAGAACATGTAATGAGCATATTGTTAGCTATTTATACATCGTAACCAGTTGTGGTTTTCTAGTTTTCATATCTATACCCCGTAGCCAATTAACCAGTGTTTCTAGGATTGTCAGTGACTCACAGGTTAGGGAGATTAGACTCAACGAGATGGAAGACAGGCTCTGTGTACGGAGTTATCCCACTGACAGTTAAAAAAGAAAGGAATACTTTGTCTCGACAGAAAAATAGATGGTTTAATTCCTGCAGACTTCCTTTCAGCTCTCTGTTACATCCATACTCAAATCGGGTTTTAAATATAATTAAAAACATTGGTCAATTTTGAGTACTAATTATCCATCTATACCAGAATTTAATCTTCCCCCGTTACCTTCTTATTGCTGGGGAAGGACATTACATGATAGCTTAGTAAGATCAGATCAATATAATCCACCTTTACTTCCTTTAACCTTTTTAGGTCCTCATAACTTTGTACACAACTGAGGAACGTATTAGAGCCAATGTAACAATGATAAAGGGAAAATCTCTCATCCTCATTTAGGTTACAATATATCCATCAAGGAACACTATACCTGTCAGTCATCATTTGTGGTTTATATGATAAAATGCCCATGTGGTTTGTTATATATTGACGAGACCACCCAAAAGGGTAAAAGGACAGAATAACTAGACAAATACTATATTAGAGACAAACTCACTAAGTTACCACTAGCGAGACATTTTGTAGAAAAGGGTCATACGGTTTCTCAACTTAGATTTATGGTCATTGATGGAATTCCTAGAAATAGATGTGGAGGTAACAGGGAATTGCAACTTAGAAAAAGGGAGGTTCAATGGATCCATCGTTAGGATACATTAACCCCAAAAGGGTTAAATTCAGATTTTGATCTGTATTTGTTTCTTTAAAATAATTATTTGTGGTTATGTTTTTATTTTTTGACTTTTGTATATACATGTGTGTGTGAGTATACATATACACACACACACACACACAGGAAATATACATATATACACACACACACACACACACACACACACACACACACACACACACACAGGAAATATACACACACTTGGCACATGAAAAAAAATAATAAATATATATATATTTATTAAAATGACACTTTTCTACAATGTAAAGTAGTGATTGTACAATTTGTAGAACAGTGCAAATTTGCTGTCCCCTCAAAATAGCTCAACACAGCCATTAAGGTCTAAACCGATGGCAACAAAAGTGAGTACACCCCTAGGTGAAAATGTCCAAATCGGGCCCATTTGGCCATTTTCCTTCCCGGTGTCATGTGACTTGTTAGTTTTACAAGGTTTCAGGTTTGAATGGGGAGCAGGTGTGTTAAATTTGGTGGTGTTATCGCTCTCACTCTCTCATACTGGTCTGGAAACTGAAGGTAAATGTGATGGACTGGCCAGGTCTCCAGACCTAAACCCTACTGAGCATCTGTGGGGCATCCTCAATGGAAGGAGAAGGAGCGCAAGCTCCGTGTCATCATGGAGCAGTGGAAGAGTACTCCGGTGGCAACCTGTGAAGCTCTGGTGAACTCCATGCCCAAGAGGGTTAAGGCAGTGCTGGAAAATAAATGGTGGCCACACAAAATATTGACACTTTGGGAACAATTTGGATATTTTCACTTAGAGGTGTACTCACTTTTGTTGCCAGCGGTTTAGACATTAATGGCTGTGTGCTGAGTTATTTTGAGGGGACAGCAAATTTACACTGTTATATGAGCTGTACACTAACTACTTTTCATGTGACAACACTGAAGAAATGACCCTTTGCTACAATGTAAAGATAATATATTTACAAAAATGTGAGGGGTGTACTCGCTTCTGTGAGATACAACACAGCGGGCTTCTTTGACAAACATCAGCTGAGTGGCTTTGGCACTCTTGCAAATTTCGTTTAGCTAATCTGGAACAAGCTGTAGTTCGCTCAGTGTACGGCCAGCTTTACTTTCCTTTTTAATAAGTCTTTTTAGAACATGAGGAACAAGCTTCCATGGTTTTGTATTTAGGATAAAAGGAGGAACAGGAACAACCCTTTATTTAAGGAAATGGTGCTGCGCTACTTCAGGGTGAATGACCAAAACACAAATAAATAAGTGAACAGTGACATAAATCCAATAAAGTGAACAATCCACATACAAACATATAACGAATGTTATATATGCAAGAACTATGAAAATCACACCCTCTTACCCATAGCTCTTATTAGCTGATACTAAAGAAAACTGATAGATTTTCTAACTTTACCTTTTTATACGCAATTTCAAATAGCTTTAATGATGCTTGCTGTAGAGATGATGAGGCTTGTTTTATGCTCTCTCCAGTTTCTTGGTCTTTCCTAGCCAAAATTTCTTTCATCTTGCTGATCTCCTCTTTAAGCTTGTTGCACTGAGACATTAAAAAAGATTAGAGAAACATTTAATGTACAGTATCAGTTTTTAATCTAATATAAATTGGGAGACAGTCAGGTTTCAGATACCTCATATAGCCAATCTAAAAATTGTGGCTTGTCAAACAGAGAAATCCCTGAATACCCCCAATTGCGGAGAGAACACAGTCTTTTTACTCTCTACTTCAGAGTTGCACCCAAAGCAGTCTACCTCTGCTATTTGTGGATCCTAAATGCATGTAATTCCAGAATCATTTAAGTATTACTGTTGATCCTAACCATGTGGTGCGCTCACACAAGGGTGTGTGATGTGACAGTGTGCCTGGGCGCGCGCGCCTGAGTGACTGGGCGGGCGCGCGCGCCTGAGTGACTGGGCGCGCGCGCCTGAGTGACTGGGCGCGCGCGCGCGCCTGAGTGACTGGGCGCGCGCGCGCCTGAGTGACTGGGCGCGCGCGCGCCTGAGTGACTGGGCGCGCGAGCGACTGGGCGCGCGCGAGCGACTGGGCGCGCCTGAGTGACTGGGCGCGCGCGCGCCTGAGTGACTGGGCGCGCGCGCGCCTGAGTGACTGGGCGCGCGCGCGCCTGAGTGACTGGGCGCGCGCGCGCCTGAGTGACTGGGCGCGCGCGCGCACCTGAGTGACTGCGCGCGCACCTGAGTGACTGTGCGCGCGCACCTGAGTGACTGTGCGCGCACCTGAGTGACTGTGCGCGCGCGCGCACCTGAGTGACTGTGTGTGCGTGCGTCTGTGGGCGACTGACTGTGTCTGAGTAACTGAGTGTCTATAAATCGTGAGACACTTGCGCCAAAACTGCATTACGTTTTAGGTGCCACTGAAAATGACACCTGAACCCACCTTTGGAGATTGCAGGCAGAACACAGCAATTCTGCCGCAATCCCAAAACGCCCAGAAGTGAATGAGGCCTAACGAAGTGGACACTACAGCTTGATTTGGCTGCTCGCACTGAGCACCCAAGTGCTTTCATGTGAACAGTTAACCGGAAAGAATAACGTTTTTTTTTTTCCCCCTTTCTTCTCTTTGGGGCCGGCGCCTTATTTACTCTCTCAGCAGAGGCACTTCTGCTGAGCATTAAAAAGAGCCCAACGCTCCCTTTTCCTGACGAGCACCCAGTCTATGCTCATTACATTGCAAGGTCTCTGCCCTCCTTGCTAGTCCCTGGGTGCAGTGCTGGAGACAAGCAGGGAGGGGAGGAGGAGATAAACAGTGCAATGTTAAAAACATTCAAAGTTTATATCACCATAAAGCCACTTTTTAAAAGCCCCAGGCATTCCTAAAAGCACCTCCAATTTAAAAAGGTTGGTTAAAATTATTTTTTATATCAGGACATGATGGTCATGAAGGACAAGGAGATTGGAACATTGATTTAATTCCTTGACAAGTAGTTTTTTAACCACTTGCCGCCCTGCCACTGTAGAAATACGGCGGCAGGGCGGAACGGGCAGGCAAAACCACGTTTTAAAACGTGTGTTTTGTAAACAGATAGGGGGCGCACGCGAGGCGTGCAGCTGCCCTACCTGTCCCGCCGATCACCGCCGCGGATGTTAGTCGCCGGGTCACAGCCGGTCCGTACCGGCTGTTTCCTGGCGGCAAACAGTGACAGACAGCACAGCTGCAGTAGCTGTGCTGTCTGTCACTTCCCTGACAGCTCGAGGACGAGCTGATCGAGAAAGAAGAGTTTCTCTCTCGATCAGCAGTGTCCCGTGCAGCACATACCCCCACCCCCTAGTAAAACACTCCCCCTCACACAGATAACCCTTCCCTGCAAAATAAAGTTAACCCCTTCCTCCCCAGTGCCATTAGTACAGTGTCAGTGTTTTTTTTTTTTTTTTGCACTGATCACTGTATTAGTGTTTTTGGGGATGTCAGTGACCCCAAGTCAGTACCCCCCAATGTCAGAATGTCCGCCGCAGTCCCGCCATAAGTCACTGATCGCCGCCATTATTAGTATAAAAAAACCCCTAAAAATCCCAGTATCTTTCCCGCCATTTGTAAACGCTATAACTTTCACGTAAACTAATTTACACGTTTTGTTTTTTTTTTAGCAAAAGACATGTCGCAGAATGCATTTTGGCAGAAATTTATGACTAAATTTGATTTTTGCATTTTTTTTTACTGGACATGTTTATAGCAAAAAGTCCAAAATATTGTTTTTTTTTCCTCAAAATTGTCAGCCTTTTTTTTTATAGCGCAAAAAATAAAAACCGCACAGGCAAGTCAAATACCACCAAAAGAAAGCTCAATTTGTGGGGAAAAAAAAAAAAAAGTGTAAATTTCATTTATGTACCATATTGCATGACCGCGCAATTGTCCGTTAAACTAGCACAGCGCTGTATAGCAGAAAAATGGCGTAAATTGCAGTATTTATACCATAGTTTGTAGACGCCATAACTTCGACACAAAGCAATCAATATACACTCATTGGGATTTTTTTTCTACCAAAAACATAAAATTTAGGCCAAAATGTATTCTGCTACATAACAAACTTTGAGTTTACTATATATTTTTTATAGCTGAAAGTAAAAAATATTATTGTTCTTAAAAATTTTTGGCCTTTTTTTGTTTATAGCGTGAAAAATAAAAAGCGCACAGATTATCAAATACCACCGAAAGAAAGCTCTATTTGTGTGAAAAAAAGGACGTAAATTTCGTTTGGGTGCAGCATTGCATGACCGCGCAATTATCAGTTGAATTAGTGCAGCGCAGAGTAGCAAAAAGAGGCCTGGTCATTAAGGGGGGTAAATCCTCTGCAGCTCAAGTGGTTAAAAGAAAATTTCCACACCACTGGTAATGCACAATTTAGGAAAAAAATCAGGCGGTTTCAAAACTCATGGCAGACACACGTTTCAAAAGAAGTTCAGATAGAGCAACAAAAATCTGCCAAAGTAAGTGGTACTAACATAACAAGGAAAAGCTGGAAGAACAAATAATCAGGTCAGTAACACGATCGGGTATAAAAAGAAAAGAAGATCTTGCACTCAGTGTCTCAAAAGTAAAGTTTATATTTGGGTTTTTACGTGTCATCTTCGGAACCGGTGTTGTATATTGAATTTCAGCGATCTAATAAATGGAAGGATACGGTGGTGAATTGGGTTTAAAAAGGACCTCAGATAAACAGCAAATCTGTGTGTTGTGATTTTTGTTTTTTATTTCTATTTTGACAGTTTGACATATGCAGGACCCATGCTGTACATTCCTGTGCGGCGTCTTACTCAGCGCGAGGGTTACCATAGTAACTGGTAATTAGGGAGTGCAAAAGCCGGTGGCATGTCACCTAGCTTCAAATCCCCCTGAAGAAGCCAAGCATAGTGGCATAACACGTAATGGGAGGAACCAGTGACGTAGTGAGCAATCACGAGACTTAAGGCAGAAGAGAACATCAATAGAAAATTCATGGTGTACAGTTTCCTCTGGTATTCAAGGGACAGGGCCATGAGAGTCTGCATATCAATTGGCATGTGTCCACAAGCTGCAGCCTCTATTATAACATCGCCCGGGGTATTGCAAGGCTAACTGGAAGCTTTATTTCTCTGGTACACAGGGATGTGCATATGATGCGTTTATCTGCATTTCAAAAAATAAAAGATGTTTTTATGGAAAGCACTACGATTGTTTAATTATATTTTGGGCACCAACCTCTGGAATTTTGGAACTACATTTGGGAGTTGATGGAACCATGAGATGACCTTACTGTCTAATAAAGCGGACTGTGTCTCTTAAAAGGACAGGCACAATTTTGACTGAATAGTAGGTCAAAATTATAAGACGAGCTGCTAGCGGTGGAGTGTGTCTCACACTATTTTGTCTAAATGTCCTGGATTATACACATTTTGGGCCATTGTGGTACTTTTGGGACTGTCAATACTATTCCTAGTATAGACTTGATAAGGAACTAAACGTTTGAGGACAAAGAAAATTTAGGCAGTTACTAATTATGTCACCTTTTAAAAAGGGTCTACATGCCCAGACATAACCTTTTAACTAATAGTATATTTGAAGACTTTTTGGGGGGATGGTTGTCCTACTCTCACAACCAGTGGTACATTTATAATTTAGGGTCCCTAATCTCCCCCCCCCCTTCAGCCACAGATTTTGTTACATTTTTTGTGACACTCTTACAAGGATCAAAGATAGTGTGCCTTCATTTTTAGAATTCTCAAATGCCCCCTAAAAAAACAAAAAACAAAAAAAAAAAACAAAAAACTTTGGACACAAGCCACATACAGTAGGTTTTACTTTTAGTCTTTGCAAAAACACTTAAACCTATTGCCCATGGGAATATATATTCAGTCAATTTGAAACTTTCCTATTTGTACACTGTAAATTGATGACAATATTCACAGCACATTACTTTTTTTTTTTTTGAAAGAAGTGACAGTTCACAATAGATAAAAAAAATTAAACCAACCTCATCTTCAGGTAACTGGCTTTTAAATTCTTCCATCTTTGATTCTGTGTCATGAATAATTCCTTCTGCATTATTTACAGCTTCAACAAGCTCCTAGAAGTAAAGACAGTACTTCGTAAATATATCCGCAGTTTCAGCAAACTTGGAACCCTTGTGACACAAGAACACAGTGTTTTCAGATTAAAATGAAAACCCAGAAAATAAAACCTAAAAATGTAAAAACATAGGGTGTTTCCCTACTGAGATCACCTTAGAATTGTACTTAGATGTGTAGCAATGTACTTCAAAAGCACCAGACCAATGGAACGGAACCCTACACAGTGTCTACGCTAATTTACATTGTTATAAAATGACCTGGCAGGTCTTGTGTTGACACGAGGTCTATACTATGACATTTTATATGTCCGTTGCACCCAGAGGTGGACTGACAACTCATGGGGCCCCCAGGCAATAGGGGATCATGGGGCCCCTGTGTCCTTGCCCAAACTCAAAAAACCTATGAAAAAGGTACCAGGGGCATCTCATGGGGCCCCCTACTGACCCCCGGGCAGTTCCCGAGTTTCCAAATGGTCAGTCCGCCCCTGCTCGCACCTCTCTTGCAGCTGTAGCACCTCATCTCCCTCTACCTTTTCTCAGCAGCTGGCAGCTAAGAGGGGGACAAAACCCACTCTCAGGAGTAGGAGGCTCCTCCCCCTGGCAGCTGCAGAGAGGCTCATCTCTGCAGTCTATCCCCCTTCCTCCCCCTCCATTTCATTTTTTTTTAGCACTGATCACTGTATTAGGGTCACTGACATCCCCAGTGACACCAAGTCAGTTCCCCCCAGTGTCAGAATGCCCACCGCAGTCCCTAATCACCGCCATTATTAGTATTAAAAAAAAAAATTACAGTATCTATAATGCCATTTGTAAAAGCTATGACTTTCACGTAAACAAATTTACACGTATTGAGATTGTTTCTAGCACAGACATGTTGTAAAACACATTTTCCCTAAATTTGACAAATTTTATTATTTTTTTTACAGGACTTGTTTTATAGCAAAAAGTCCAAAATATTGTTTTTTTTCTCAAAATGATTATTTTTTGTTTATAGCTCAAAAAAAAAAAAAATGAAAAAAAAAAAGTAAATTTAATTTCAGTGTAGCGTTGCATGGCCGCACAATTGTCAGTTAGGAAGCAGTTAAAGTAACGTAGTGCCGTAACACAAACCGCTTCTTTGACTGCCCTTATAGCAGAAATACTGCTACAGGGCGGCACGGGTTCGCAAAATCACACACATTTTCTCACACTCACACACACACACACACGTGATTCACGCTCCCCTTGTTTTCATGCCCCTCCCAGATAGCATCAGATTGCCCATCAGTACACCAGTAATCACATTTAACCCCTTGATTGCCAGGAATATGGTCATGCACAAACCTCCACTGCTAGTATAGTGGCTGAATGGATCAATATCTTTGACCATGTCAGCACTATACCAGCGTTCACATTAGTATAGTGTCCCCGAAAACACAGCATTAGCAGGATCAGCCCCACATGGGGAGCAGTGGCTAGTTTGGGACTTGGTGTCATCTTTTCCATATCGGGTACAATTTATACGCGGAAAATTTTTATTCAAGAGTGCCACTATTTAGACATTTGTACAATCTTAGAATTGGTGCTGTGCGACCTAACGTGTGCCCACCATTAGAAATGGGTGAATGCAGGGCGGTATATTCTAATGGTGGGCATACGACACACACTTTTTCTGGCAGAGATTTCTTCTCTTTTTCCATTCAGCCCACAGGCTGCATTGAAAGAAAGAAAAACACAAAAAAACAAAAAAAACCCCCAAAAAACGTATATATACCCAACAAGTACCAGTGACGTACTGGTACATCACTGGACTTTGAATGGTTATATGCCTACAGCATCATCCTGGTATCGTTTTTTTTCAGCTGGTGACTGGCAATCCTAATGGCTAATTAGCTGCAGAATTGCTTTTACAAGCAGCGGTAGATGATGCCCCCCCCAAATGGTACCAATCTCTATAGTCTAAGAAATCGGAAGCAAAATCAGACGAAACGAGCTTCCGGGGGCGGAGCCTAAACATGGCGTCGGAGAGCACGATGTGAGTGCTCTCTGGTAACCTCCGAGCTGACCACCCCGAGAACCCTCATGGTATGGTGTGCGGAGCCCTACCTGAGTGAGGAGGTGTCCAAGGGTGAGAAGCCGGCGCAGTGAATGGAGAGGAGAGCGAGAGCGGGTACAGAGTTCCGGGAGGTGATTCCGTCGCGGAGACCCGAGATCAGCTGTCGGGTTGCCGGGGAGACGGAGCAGTGCGACATGATCACGCAGGTGGCCGCAAAGGAGCACTGGGAAGCAGAGAAGCCGGCCGGTGCCCAGACAGGAGAGGGGAGACGCCGGACCAATCCCTAAACCTGCCACACAGTAGAGCAAAAGCAGGACACATACCCACAGGCGGCCCTGTAGGAATCCCCCTGAGACACAAGCCAGGAGAAACAAGCGGACGGCTGTGGACTTGGGCCGACTCACTTGGAGAGTGAGTGAAGGAGGGTGAGTGAAGAAACCACAAGATAAAAATGAAAAATAAATGTATAAGTGTCCTGGACTGTGGGAAATGACTTTAAATTGTCTATAAAAGAGAAAAGGGGGATTCCCAGGGGATCTGAAGTGTGGAAAAAGGAAGAAGAGGGAAAGAGAAAGAAAAGGTCAAGTGGCTTTAGAAGAGACGTGGGAAAAGAAAAGAAGTGTTAAATTGATAGAGATCTGACTAATACCAATACCCCAATATACAGCCTAAAGTTTCCCTCTGGTTAAAGAGAATAACCTGCACAGAAGACATGAAGAATAAAAGCGCTAAAGGAAGCGGGCTTAAAGGGTCCCAGACGGGTACAATTAAAAAATATACTTCCCAGGGGAATGCGACTCCAGAAAGGTCCTATAGTGGAAATGAAAAAGGGGAAATGGAAACTAGCTTGGAAAAAAGCCCTAGAATGTCATTGGGCCTGAATAGTAGCAGCCAACAGATGATAGAAAATCCAGAGAGGAAAGATCTTGAAAAAGATTTACAAGTGCCGAATAAAAGAGATGGCCGAAATGTTTAAAAATCTGGAAAAAACTTTAAAGCAAGAAATGACAAACATACGACAGGATCTAGGGCACCTGCTTATGAGAATGGAAGAAATGGAGGGAAAAATTAATAAACATACCCAATTCATTACAGACTTAGAAAAAAGGTCCGCTATGATGGGGAATACGCAGAAACAATTGCTGTATAAAAAGGTCCGCTATGATGGGGAATACGCAGAAACAATTGCTGTATAAAATAGAAGTACAAGAGAACAGGAATAGGAGAAGCAACCTGAGGATAAGAGGAATCCCAGAAATCCTGAAAGGGGGAGAACTGCAAGAAATAGTCTGCAAAATGTTAAACTCCAAGAGATGTGATTGTTCAGCTGCACAAGTATGGAGATAAGGAAGAGATTTGGAGAAAGACTAAAGGAAGAACAACTAGTAAGTATGGAGATATAAATATTCCGATTTTTGCGGACTTATCGTATGAGACATTGTGGAGAAGGAGATCCTTGAAACCCCTGTTAGAGCAGATGAGAGAACGGAATGTACAATATAGATGGGGCAACCCAGAGTGTTTAATCGGATGGAAGAATGGTGTTGCAGCATATTTGAGATTTCCTGAGGACTTGAGAGACTTCTGAGATAGACTGGAATTGCATAGAATAAGGATTACTGGGTGGGAAAAAGACGGAGAAATAGGTATTGGGGGAAAAGAGGAATGGCAGACAGTTGGCAGGGGAGAGGTAGGGAGGAGAGAGGGGATAACTGTTTTTTTTTTTTTATGCGTATTCCTCTCTCTCTCTCAAACGCACCATTAAAGTCAAAAGAAATAAATAGAACAAGGGTAATCGGGGATGGTTGGAGGGAGGGAAGGCCGTGCATGGGAGGAGTTCAACCCCAAGGTTTAAAAAAATCAAAGGTGGACTTATCTCCACAAATTATTGATAGGCAAATTGAAGGCCTAAAAAGGGGGGGGGGGGGGGGAGGAGGATGGAGAGGGAGGGGGAAGGGATTAGCGGGAGAGGGGGGGGAGGGATATGGTTAGAAAGATGAGTGGGTTGGGGGGGGGTTTTAGGGACAATACTCTGCACGATAGAAGGGGGAAAGAAAGTTGTGATACAAAACGTATGGAAGATTTACGA
Organism: Staurois parvus; assembly: GCF_062004578.1. NCBI lineage: Eukaryota > Metazoa > Chordata > Amphibia > Anura > Ranidae > Staurois > Staurois parvus. The sequence goes on along the minus strand of NW_028318199.1, from coordinate 5,452,094 downwards.
TTTATAACATATAAAGTAAAGGGATTGAACTGCCCTGGGAAGAGATTTAAATTATTCAAGGAGCTGCAGCATAGAGAGGCTTCGGTGGTTTTTTTGCAGGAGACACCTTGAGATTAAGTCAAATGTAAAGTTGTACTTGAGAAATTACCCAACATGGTTTTATGCAGATTCCCCGATTAAGAGAGCTAAGGGAGTAGCAATAGGGTTTGCAAAAAACATAAGGTTGGAGATTGAAGAGAGAGAAATAGATCCTGAGGGGAGATTTTTATTTTTGAAGGGTAGATTACAAGAACAGAAATGTACAATTGTGAATATCTATTGCCCAAATAAGAGACCAGAGGTATATCTGAAGGGAGTCTTGAAAAAACTGATGGCCTTCAAGGAGGGACGTTTGATAGTGGCAGGGGATTTGAATTTTTGTATGGACCCACAAATGGACACGACCTCTTCTGTGCAGCGAGAGGGAAGTAGAGCTCTGAAAATTTTGAAGGGGGCGATACATGAGTGTCAACTGGTGGATATTTGGAGAGTGATACATGGAAAAGAGAGAGACTATACCTTCTTCTCTAATGCACACGAGATGTATTCCAGATTGGACTACATATTAGTAGATCATCAACTTATAGAAATGGTGGATAAAATAGAAATAGAAGCGACATCTCTCTCTAATCATGCCCGTTACATTGAAAGTGAGGTGGGGGAGACGATCGACCGGAGGGATAGGATGGAAGTTGAATGAAGCTCTTCTTCTGGACCAGGAGGTTGATCAGAAAATTAGAGAAGAAATCGAAAGATTTTTTCAGGAGAATGAGACTGGGGAGGTGTCGGTGGCTACAGTGTGGGAGTCCTACAAGGCCTACATAAGAGGTATATTGATTGCGTCTGGGGCAAAAAAGAAAAAGGGAAAGAAGAGAGAAACTTACTGGGCTGTTACAAGAAATAAGTGATTCGGAGCAGATACATAAAAATAAAAGAACAGAAGAGATAAGACAGAAGGTAGTAAATAAGAAAGAAGAACTAGGGTTATTGATGGAGGAGGAGAAGAGAAGAGTTTTTAACAAAGTAGCAAGTGAGAGGTATAGATGGGGAGATAGACCAGGAAAATATTTAATGAGAGCCTTGAGGGAAAAGAAAAATAGGAACTATATAGAAAAAATAAGAAGCCAAGGGAGAAATGGTTTATTCTACCAAAGAGATCACTAAGGTATTCAAAGAATACTATAGCAAGCTGTATAATATTGCCTCCCAAGATCCAGTAAATATAAGTGGAAACGAGAGTAGAGAAAAAAAAAGAAGGGTATACTTAAATAACGCAGGACTACCGAAGCTAAGTGAGGATCAATTGAATTCCCTGGATTTGGAAATTACGCAGGAAGAAATAAAAAGTGCATTAAAAAGTACCATAACGGGGAAAAGCCGAGGCCCAGATGGTTATACAGTGAGGTACTATAAAAAATATAGTGACTTGTTACTACCTAAATTGGATAAATATATGAATGCCCTGGGAGGAGAGATGGCGATGAGACGAGAATCTTTACAGGCCCATGTGGTGCTTATTCAAAAGGAGGGGAAGGATGTTTCTCAATGCTCTAGCTATAGACCGATATCACTTTTGAACATAGACACTAAGTTATACGCAAAGGTTTTAGCAAATAGGCTAAAAGACTTAATGCCAGAATGGATCCAGGCGGATCAGGTGGGATTTGTTCCAGGGAGGGAGGGTAGAGACAATGGGCTGAGAACTCTGTTGCTTATCCAGAAGGCTAGGAAGGGGAAAACTCCGGTAGTGGTGCTTTCGATCGATGCTGAAAAGGCATTTGATAGAGTAAACTGGAGCTTTATGATGGATACTCTGGAGACTTTAGGATTGGGAGCAAGAATGAGAGAGTGGATAGGAAAGTTGTATAGAGAACCTTCCGCGGTTATTATGGTTAATGGAGAGAGGTCGGAACCTATAGGAATGTCAAATGGAACTAGACAAGGATGTCCACTGTCCCCACTGCTGTATACACTCTCGGTGGAACCTTTACTGGCAACAATTAGGAAGAATATAGACATAAAAGGGGTGCAGATAGGAGGAGACTAACATCAAGTGGCAGCCTTTGCGGATGACCTGTTGTATGTGGGAAATCCTAGGATAACACTCCCAAATTTAATGAAGAGCTTAACGGATTATGGGGAGTTATCAAACCTAAAAATCAACCCAACAAAAACTGAGATTTTAAACGTAAATCTTCCAAATAGCGAAAAAGAATTCCCTTTTATATGAAAAATAGAGAGATAAAGTATTTAGGGGTTAACTCTCTGCTTCATATATGAATTTGTATAAATTAAATTATATCCCACTCTTAAATGAGATCAAGGAGGAATTAAGGAAATTGGGAAGAGGCAATCAGTCTTGGATAGGGCATATAAACCTGATAAAAATGGTAATTGTACCAAAAATCCTGTATAAATTTCAGATGATTCCAGTCAAAATCACGGAGGAATTTTTTAAAGTAATAATAAAGATGTTAACAAGATACATATGGAAAAATAAGAAATCTAGAATATCATATGACTTGTTGAGTAGAAATAAGGAGAAGGTAGGATTGGGAGTGCCAGATATCAAGAGGTACTATACAGCAGTAGTTCTAGCGAGAATGTATGACTGGACACATAACTCAGAGGGGAAAAGGTGGGTTAAGATTGAGAATGAATTAAGTGGAACTACCTTGAGTAAAACTATATGGGTACCAGCACAATATAGAGGTTTAAAAGATACCACAAGTGTTTTTACACTGAATGTTTTAAAAGTTTGGGATAAATTGCATAAACTTATGAAATGGGATTTTAAATTCACAACTAATATCACTTAGGAACACGGACTATTTCCCTCCAGGTAGGGAGGAGAGTATAGGAAAATGGTTTAAAAAAAAAAAAAAAAAACAAAAAAAGAGGATATTCAATTGAGAGATATTATGGATGGACAGGAACTAAGAACACTTAAGGACTTGGAATAAGATAAAAGGGAACTTTTTATTAAAATAGATGAGTGGAGATATCACCAATTAAAACACTTTGTTAGAAACCTTCCGAAACCCTTGAGACTGAGAAAGGATTGGAATTTGTTTGAGAGGTTGTTGGAAGCACGAGGAGATGGGAAACGGGGCACGGCAAAAGTTTATAAGATTCTCACTGAGTTAGACACACACACAAAGCCAATGTATATAGTAAAATGGGAAAGAGACTTGGAAATAGAGATAGATGAAGATAAACAAAGGAAAATACATAGATTAACACACGAGAATATAAGTATGAGAGAGGTGGAGGTAAATTATAGGTGTTTAACAAGATGGCACATTGCAATTGCACCGAGTGTTGGAGGGGATGTGGAAAGATAGGTACGTTATATCATATATGGTGGGAGTGCCCAAAGATCCAAGGTTTCTGGGAGAAAATGGCTCAATTAATTGAGACAATCACTGGGATAAAGATAGGATTGGACCCAGAGGTGTGTCTACTACATAGTACAGATTTATCAGTAAATAAATATAAGGACGCGGGTGTATGGCACTACCTGAATGCGGCAAAGGGTCCGATTCCTAGGTTTTGGCATAGACCAGAGGCGCCGAGGGAGGAGGATTGGGTAGAGAGAACAAATCAGATATGTAAGATGGAGAAATTGTATTATATGCAGGAAGACAAGATGGAGCTATTCTATAAGAAGTGGAGCAAATGGGAAGAATTTGTGGTGAGATATACGAAGTAGCAATGAGAAATAGGAGGAAGTATTTGTATATACTATCTAGGAAAAGAGGTAATAGAATAATGCAGAGGGGGAGGGTTTATTAGTGGGGTGGGTGGGTATTCTTGATGAGGAGGGGGAGTATTAGATAGGGGTGGGGGAGGTAATGGGAATAAAAGATAGGAAGAAATGTAATTAATGGTTTTGGATAATGGTTTTTGTATGAGAACAATGATGAAATATGTATTTTATATGGAAAATAAATAAATATTTAAATTTAAAAAAAAAAAAAGAAAAATCGGAAGCTACCAGCATTTCATCATTTCAGTTTCGCAGGATATAAAACAGCACCATTTGTAAATTGAGAAAGCATATGATCACACCGATCTTGGTGAGATTAGATAATGTAAGGGCAGAGGTCTGAGACCACAGATTTAAGAAAAAAAATATAAATATGACAATACCCATTGACGTTATAGGGAAGGCAAATATCCCCTGTGATAGCAGCATCGAAACACGGAACAAAAAAACAAAACAAAAAAAACGCACGCACCTGCGTGCGTTGACCCTCTGCCGTTATGTAAACAGCAGTTGCATCATTCATGTGAGGTATCGCCGCAAAAGTAAAATCAAGGGCAGTAATTCTAGCACGAGACCGCCTCTGTAAAATCTAAAATGGTAGCTTGTAAAGGCTTTTAAAGCATTGCCTATGGATATTAAAAATGTATGCAGTTTGTCGCCACTGCACAAGGCATGGGCAGTTTTAAAGCATGTCATGTTTGGTATCTATTTACTTGGCATACCATCATCTTTTATATTTTACAGAATAATTGGCCAATATATTGCAAGCACTATGTGACAAATTGCAACACTCATCATTTTATTCACTAGGGTGTCAGCTTTAACAAAAAAAAAAAATATAATATATATATATAAATAAATGTTTGGGGGTAATTTCCTAGCAATAAAATACAGATTTTTTTCATGTTAACAAAGTGTCACAAAAGGCTTGGTCTCCAAGTGGTTAGAAGAGTGAATGATGTGTGGCATAAACCTCTAATGCTGGGCATAAAATGCCCCCCACCCCCCAAAACGACCCCTTTTGCAAACTATTTGCCAAGAGGCATGTTGAGTCAATAGAAGAATTTATTTTTTCACAAGTTTTTGGAAAAAAATTTTTTTTTTGTCAATGCAAAATTGTCATTTAAATGATTTTTTTGCTCACACATGCCATGGGTATATATGTGGAATTACTCCCCAAAATACATTCTGCTACTTCGAGTATGGGGGTACCACATGTGCGAGACGTTTTGGCAGTCTACCCAAGTACAGGACTCCAAAATCCAATAAGCACCTTCAGGCTTGTAAAGGGCTTTATTACACTTTCTGACTATCCATCACACTTTCTGACTATCCATCACAGTTTCGGAGGCCCTGAAGTGCCAGGATAGTACCAAACCCCACCGAATAAACCCTTTTTGGAAATTAGACACCCCAAGGAATTCGATAAGAAGCATGGTGAGTATTTTGCAGATCTCGTTTGTTGCCACAAGTTTTTGGAAAATGAAAAAACCAAACATTTTTTCTTCTCATTTTTTTCTCACAAGGTTTTGACATCTAGAAAAAGAAATCTGCAAAATTCTCACCATGCCTCTTTAAATTCCTTGGGATGTCTACGTTTCAAAAAAGGGTCATGGGGGAGGGGGGCGGGGGGGGTTGGTGCTATCCTTGCATTTCAGGGCCTGATAGGTAGTGAGGAAGTGAAATAAGTTACGCACCTTCAGGCTTTCAAAGTGGTCATTGGATTTCAAGCTCCTGTATGTGGCTAGGCTCCCAGAAAGTCTCACATACTGTATGTGGTATCCCCATACTCGGTAGAAGTAGCAAAATGTATTTTGGGGTGTAATTCCACATACACCTATGGATTGTGTGATAAATATATCATTTAAATGACAACTTTGTGTAAAGAAAAAAAATAGTTTGTAATTTTCCAAAATCTCAGCAGATAGCTTAGGGTAGGGTGTCTAATTTCCGAAAAGGGGTCATTTGGGAGTGTTTGTACTGTTATTTAGCACCTCAAGAAATGTGATCGGCAGTCAGAAGGTGAAAGCTGTGTAAATTCCATTATCTATACCAGTTTGTAGATGTTATAACTTTCACACAAAGCAATCAATTGTTAAATCTAAATTATGATTCGGCACTTATATTAATGGCAAGCTTGCAAAATATTTGGTTTTTATGATTAGTCATAATTAATATTAATATGTGTAAGTGGTCTTTGACAAATGGTAGTATTTACTATTCTTCAATTATAGCTGAGACCAAAAGATATACAAGTTAAGCTGAAATAGTATATACCAGTTGAAAGTTGAGTAGACTATATTTAGAGATATTTAGGCATAGAAGTATTTGGTAGTTATGTCAAGGTTATTAGAAGTGACTTACTATTACATTACGTATTTTCTGTGTATATTTAGTATACGTTTCTAACATTGATACATTTACGTCATTAGCTTATAATATTGGTACATCAGCATACATATGTTCCTGTCCATTAAACATCATATGTTTAGCATCTTTACCTTATATGAAATGGCTTTGCTAAGCAGTAATACTTTCCATAGAAGGTATTCAGATCACTAACTATGACGTACATTTGCCTCTTAAAAGTGCATGAGAGACACTCGGGGGGCACACAATCTCGCTCACACACACAAGCAACATGACTCTTGCATACACACGTCTGAGAAGCTGCAACAGGTGCATACTGAGATCACTTCCAGCTACAATTTAGTCACATCCGGCTTCTCCTTCTTTACAAAGTCATTGAGAAGGACATCATGGCAAGGACAGGACAGCCATGACAGATAATGGTGACTTTTTCTTTGAACTTTCGCTTGTCAGTTTTACAGTAGTTGTATCTACATGGCACTGTTCATAATACGCTTTACATTGTTTATTTGACACCATTGTGTGATAGAATAAAATCACACTTCATTTTTTATTTCAATGGCTCTTTCATTCATAATCGCCTCAAGACACTAGAAGTATTATATGTGTCTAAAAATCCAACATCAATATACACTTATTAGGATTTTTTTAACCAAAAACGTTTAGCAGAATACATTTTGGTCTAAATTTATGATGAAATTTGAGGTTTTGGGATATTATTTCTGAGGGCTCTGCTGCTCTAGGAGTTCATAGGGAGGGGAGGGAGAGTCCCACGCAGCCCAGACTATTGTGAACATCGCTAGATCAGAGGGGACTCAGGTAAGGTTTTCTACACACAGGTTTTTTACCTTCATACATAGAATGCATGAAGGTAAAAATCTTGAGCCTTTAGAACCACTAACAGCTGATGGTTGAGGTATCCAATTACAGAAATTCCCTCCACTTTTGAGAGAGCCAAAACCTTGTTGAACATTCATGCTGTAGACTCAAAAAAAAAAATAAATAAAAAAGTTACAAACTGGGTATTACGTTTTCCCAGCATTTAACTACAGAAAAATCGATGCCCAGGAGCAGATTGGCATCTCAAATGTCTATGGAAGCTAAAAAGTAAGCCGCATGAGGAGTTGTGACCAGAGTAAATGGATTCCATAGGAAATGCACAAAGGCCTTTGAGGGCCTTGAGGTCTAGATATGGAAGAACTGTGAAAAAGTTTTATAAAAAAAAAAAAAAAAAAAACCCTGAACTGCACCTGAGGAAAAACAAAACTGCAGGATAGCAGACCCTTGACAGACTTGTAAAGGTCTGCACGATGTTAAAGTGGCTCTAAAGGCTGAAGCCTTTTTACCTTGTTACTTTCTATGCATGAAGGTAAAAAAAACCTTCAATGTGGAGCTCCCCCTCAGCCTCCCCTAATACTTAGCCGATCCTGATCTCGATCCAGCAATGTGCACAAGAGCAGCGGCTCTCCCGGGTTTCTCTCTCTTCATTGGTTGAGACACAGCTGCGGGAGCCATTGGCTCTTGCGGCTGTCAATCACAGCTAATAAGGAGGGAACAGGGGGTGGGATGGAGCAGAGCTGCACACTGTGTCTGATACAGAGGCCGCTCGGGAGCAAGCATGCACAAGTGCACTCAGAGCAAACAACACTCAGAAGGGGGGGGGGGAGAGAGGAGCATCTTCAGGGGACCCTAGAAGAGGATCAGGGCTGCTCCATGCAAAACCATTTTTGTTCTTAAACAAACAAACCAAAAAAAAAAAAGTGACCACCTCCCTGACTTTCACTCAGAGCTCTGGTGCTAACAAATTTTAGGACACCAGACATCCCTCCACTTTGGGAGCTAGGAAAGGCTATACCCCTTCAAGCAAAGAAGGATTTATTGGAGGTTTGGAGGTCTACAACCATCAGCTTCTTGAATCCAGAAAATACATTTGCGTGAGTAAGAGGACCTGGAGGGGGACCCTAGTGTTCACAGGAATGGAGTACACTTACTCTGGAGTATGCAGCTTTCAATAATGTAATTGTGTATATAATGTTTGGGGATGCTAATGAATCTTGAGGCTTAATTATTCTTAACATGCATGAAAATAAAATAAATAAATATATAAAAATATATATATATAAAAAAATATATATATATATATATATATATATATATATATATATATATATATAGTCTAGTTATAGTCATATCACGACTGGACTACTGCAACTCCCTCCTCACTGGCCTGCCTTGCCGCTGGCTATCCCTGCTTCAGTCGATCCTGAATATGCCATGCCAGCCAGACTCATTCACCTTTCCAACCGCTCCATCTCCGCCACCCCCCTCTGCCAATCCCTCCACTGGCTTCCGATTGCGCAACGGATCAAATTCAAAATCCTAACACTGATGTACAAAGCTGTCCACCACACTGCCCTGAACTACATCACTGACCTAATCTACAAATACCACCCAGCACGCACACTCCGCTCCTCACAAGACCTCCTCTCTAGTTCCCTGGTCTCCTCCTCCCATGCCCGCCTCCAGGACTTCTCCAGGGTGTCACCCATCCTCTGGAACTCCCTGCCCCAACCCATCAGATTATCACCTACTCTCCTCTCCTTTAGGCGCACCCTGAAAACCCATCTCTTCAGGGAAGCCTACCCCACCCCCTGCTAACTTGCCGACCTCCTCCACAGCTATCTCCTCCCTCCTAGATTGTAAGCTCGAAAGAGCAGGGCCCTCAATCCCCTCATGTTTTGCATTGTATTGTTATTGTTCTGTCACATGTTCTGTCCCCCTTTGTAATGTACAGTGCTGAGCGAACTATTGGCGCTTTATAAATACTGTATAATAATAATAATGTCTATGACAGGGGGTTAATCCCCCTGTAGATGGCATTTTAACCCAAGGTACAAGACCTACAATGCTTGTACATACAATGTCATCTCATTCTCAAACAAAGATACCCGATTATTAAAAACGGTCTCTACTTTTCTAGAAAACTTTTTTCTATGTATACCAATACCATGATGGAAACACTCAGACTGTTGAAATGATCTTTACCCCCCCCAAAAGCAAAAAAAGGTATAAAGAACTTCAGCACTTACCTTTCTTCTTCTGTCCTCCTCTGCATATCTTTCCGCGTTTTTCACCATATTTTCAATATCATCCTTGCTTAGCCCACCAGAAGACTGAATAACAACTGCAAAAACAATGTATGCAAAGAATTTAAGATATATCAACATATCGCCTCCTTACCACCTGTCAAACACATCACTTTTCAGAGGAGCAGCAGTGCCTGCTGCATTTGTGAATGAGCCCTTAGTTGCATTCGGCAGCAGCACCCTTAGGACTCATTCACATATACATTTGGGGAGTAGTAAAATCCTGCAGTTGAGCCACGACTTTACTGCCCCCCAAATTTCTACCCTGCTGAAACAGCAGCCAAAAAAGGTATACACATTCCGCAGCAGGAATGAAACCCCCTGTTGCTTTTGGTGGGTGCTACCACCTGCCAATCACGACCCATTTAAGTAAATAGGTCCACTCTGCAAGCGTCCCGCGACTGCATGTTACTGTGGGGTCCAAGGGGTAAGAGCAGGTGGTGAAAAAGCAACACCTTTTGCTGCCTGCTTTAACCTCTTGTTTTCTGTACTGCACAAGGTCTCAGGGCACTTTCAGAGCAGCCTCATTCACTTGAATGGGTCATGCCTGGCAGGTGCTACAGCCACCAAGCATGCTGCAGCTGCAACATGTGTACACCCCTGGCCACTGCAGCTAAAGGGAGTGCAGTTGGGGAAAAGGTGGTAAAAAGAAGCCTTAACTATGGGGCTTTACCATCCTCAAAACAGCAAATGTTAATGAACCCCTACTGTTCTGATCCCCCTATAAGGCTGATATGCACCGCAGATGCAGCGCAGTGCGACTGCTACCTTCCTTTGTTAGCTGTGCTTTGCCATAGATTTTTATTACATCCTGCATGTGTGGCGCACTTTCTCAAAGTGTTCCAAAACGCCTGCATTTCAGAAAATGCACCAAACCTCCCAGATATCAGCACAGCAAACCTGCAAGTACACTGTACCAAACCCATGGTGTGGGTAAACTGCAGCACATCAGTGTGCTGCCCTATACTCTATTATGTCCAGTGTATTGCTTTACACTGACCTGAAGATCTTCTCTCCTGCTGCTGGCACCACTCTGGAGACTACTAGCCGGGATAAGAGGAGGAGGAGGAGTGCAGTAGGTATCACTCCGCATGGGACAGGAGCCAGAGGAGGCATCTTGCTCCTGACTACAGCTCCAACTTTACAGTCCCTCTGCATTGCACTTTGTTTGATGCTCTGGGATGGCGGGTCAGCAAGCCCAGACTGCAAAATACTATTTACCTGGCCATGATCTACTGGTTGCTGACCCCCACTGCACCTGCCCACTGCCCAGATTCCCTATTGGGAAAAACAGGCCGTTTGTACAGAAGCAGAACAGTAGATCAACTTCTGTACAACCAGCCTGTCCATACATGGATTGCAATTCAGCTGATCCTTGCTGAACCAGGTGAATTTCAATCTATTTTTGGTCAGCTTAAATCTCCTTGATGGGTGGGTGACAGACAAAAAGGAGGAAGCATACTGAGGTGGGAAACAGTGCGCAACCTTAGGCAGAAGGAAGGCACAATGATGCCTATGATGGGTAAGGAAAGACAACCTGCAAGGCCAGGCTGTCAACACAAACTATCCAGTCTGAAACAATAGCAACAAGAAATGCCACCTTCAGAGGAAAAACTCTCTGCAGGTCAGTCCAGAGCCATGAGAGTGGAAGTCATAGCAGAAACTTCACTAGTGGAAGCACATACAAGGGAATATTGTGTACATGCAGTGGGTCTTATAGCGCTGGCTGCCTTTTTTACAGTATTAGACCCAAGACCTGGGTCAGGGTCAGGATCAGGGTGGCTTTTTGGAACTTCATCAGCTACCCGAAGACCACAGTAATAATGAGAATAGCAGGTTCTAAGTTGATTCTGCAATGGCGATGAGATGGTCAATCAAGACAACTACAGGCATATGAATATAGGTCTTTCAGCTGTCCACTGAAGACAAAAATTCCCTTTTGGAAAGTCACTCATAAATGAAAACTTTCTGAATCTTCAGATATGGACAAACCGAATGAGTGCCTTGAAGTCCAGAATGGGACGAACATACGTCTCACTTTGGGCCTCAATATCACCTTATCCTTGTGCAAGACCAGAAAGGGTTCTTCACATGATACTGCTGCAGGCTCAGATGCTCACATTGCAGAGATGATGGCTACAAAATAACACTACCTTATGGGTAAGAGTGGATTAAAATATCTGATGTGTTCAAACTGCAGTTTTTAAAGCACTAAGAACCAGATTCAGATCCCAAAGTGTCAAATGTCAAGTGACAAACTGGGAGTCAGACACCCCAAACAAAGATCTTAAGGAAAAGAAAGTCCATGATCTGTGAACCAAGATAGCAAGAACAGAGACCACTCCCTTAACAGTTCTGGCCTAGGTCCAGCCATAGGAAGGAGAGTATCTGCCTGCAGTGAAAAACATTGCTTCCCACAGTGCCTGTTCACATATGTCCAGTGCACTGGCAGTGCAGATTCAGTGCGGTTTGAAAATGTCATGCACAATTTCTGAGCAGTGCCTTCAAGTTCAGGTGTGGATTACAGGCTTCTGAATTCTATGGTAACAGTTTCTGAACCGCATGTGTGTAAACAGGATAAAATCCTGACCTAATCCTTTCCCGAACCTGTTGACTGGTTCATGTCAGGTTTACAACTACGGTGTCATTTAGCTGTGAAACCTGAGCTTCAATCCGGACCACACGTGTGGATCAGCTCTTAAAGTCTTGATCCATTGATGAATGGAAGAAAAGCCCCATCTCCACAGGACACCAAAATGGTATTATTCTGTATATGCGGGAGTATAGCCTGTAAACGAACCGTGCTTTGCCTAGTACTCAATCTCCTAGAAGTGGCAGCTGTACCCATCGGTTCCAGAATTAAACTGCTTCCCTCATCCAATAAATGCTGTAAAAAGACCATGTTTTACCTATTCCTTCTCCAAATTGTATACAGGTAAGCGGACACTGTGGTGAACTCATTCTTTAGTACGTATAGTCCTAAAGTACCCACAAAGAACAATACTTGTAGCTGCTGATTATCAAAAGCTGTCCATTAAAAAAAATAACATTTCTAACCACTTGTCCTCCAGAGGATTTTCCTCCCTTCCTGAGCAGGCCATTTTTTGTGATATGGCATTGCGTTATTTAACTGACAATTGCGCGGTCATGCAATGCTGTACATAAATGAAATTTTTGTGTCCCCCCGCCACAAATAGATTTCTTTCAGTGGTATTTGATCATATCTTCATTTTTGTTTTTGCGCTATAAACAAAAAAAAAAAACACAATTTGGAGGAAAAATTTAAAAAAAGCCTTAATATTTTTGACTTTCCTATAAAACATATCCAGTAAAAGGTTTTCAAAATAATTTAAATTCCTTCATAAATTTAGCCCAAAATGTATTCTGCTACATGTCTTTGCTAAAAAAATAAATAAAAAAATCACAACACATGTAAATTAATTGGTTTACGTGAAAGTTATAACGTCTACAATTGGCAGTATATATACACACACACACAATTTTTTTTTTTTTTTTTTTACTACTAGTAATGGTGGCGATCAGCGACTTAAAGCAAGACTGCGGCGGGCATTCTGACACTGGGTGGGAACCAACTGCCACTGACATTCCAATGACAGCAATACTAATAAAAAGCACCAACACTGTACCAATGACACTGGGCAGGAAGGGGTTAACATCTGGATCGATTAAGGGGTTAACTGTGTGCCGTTTTACATAATGTGCTGTGTGTGTTTTACTCAGAAAACATGCTGCTGCCGATTTCTCTGCTGTGAAGAGAAATACACAGTAGCATGTTCTTGCCGGCAGGAGAGATTTGCCAGCATGTGTTTACATACAGGTCTCTCCCCTGTCAGTTTTATTCAGCAATTGTCGGCGGGAATCTCCGGCCGGGACCCAGGGATTGACATCCGCCAATGGCGGCGCACGAGGCCCGTAGCCGGAAATGCAAATAGTTTATACACACACGTGATTTTGCGCAGCCCTGACGCCCTGTAGCAGTAGTTCTACCATAGGGCGACAAGCAAGCAGTTAAAATGATGCAACTCAGAGAAAAAGGGGAAAATAGTTGATAAGCACAAGGAAAACATTTATCAATAAAAATCTCATCTAGAATAAACTTACTCTGCTGTTCACGTCCAGTTCCTTTATCTTTTGCCGAAACATGAACAATTCCATTGGCATCAATGTCAAAGGTGACTTCTATCTGAGGTACTCCACGAGGCGCAGGTGGAATTCCAACCTTAAAACAAAATGTAAAGACTATAGACAGAGCATAGTTGATACATTCAGCAGTTAAACTATTTCTTTCCACAAACACATGTATAGACAGACATCCAGAACAAGGATAAAGTAACTAACTCTAGTCCTCTAATTTTCACCTGGATAAAACTAGCATTTAACCCTTGAGGTACAAGGCCTCACTGCAAGGGAAGATTTTGTCTAATTAATGGGGTTGGGCCTTAAAACTTCATTGGTGGCATCAGCATCATGCCCTCTATTCCCTTACACCAATGGTATTTAGAGCAATTACACATTTTCTGGATACATTTTAGGTTGGTATAGGATTGTAGGCGCCATCTTTTTGTAAAGATGTAAACAAAAAAAAAACAAAAAAACACAGGATTTGCTTAATTACATCATGTTACAGTTAAATTTAGAGTATCATCCCAAATCCATCTACTGGATGTTCTTAAGAGTGAAGGGCAACCCTTTATTGGTAAGAGGGCTTCGGGGAAGACTTGATGAGCTTTGTGGGTCAAGTCTTACATCAAAAGGGCTGAACATAGGTTTAGAAGTTAAAGACTGGTCAGTGTTGAAGTTTTGAGACAGAGAATTCTGCACGTGAATAGAAAATCAGAGCCATCTGGAGATTTGTATTAACTTGTTCTAGGGTATCCACACCAAAAAGCAGAAAGGAATTTCTGTAGTTGCTAAACCAAGGACAGTCCTGGAACACAAGGTCTGGTTAGCTGTAGTTTGGCATACATAAATCTCAGCAATAGCTAGTTGCAGAGTAGAGGAGCCTTTAAAACGTTTCTCAAACTTTAAATAAGCAGAATCTTTGACTAAAGGAACATATTCTATTGGTACACTACAAGGTATAAGTCTGACATGGCAGGGACAACTGCCGAACAGACAGCTTATGTGAACGTCTTCCAGTGGATAGCACTTGCCATAAATTCCTGGAAAATGTGTGAAAATCTTTTCCGATTTACACAGATTTGTAAAAAAACAAAACCTCAGCGCTCAGGACTTCCTATTTACCATACAAATCCCCGTGAGATGCTGCTGTGCACAGGTACAAAGGACCAAAAACTTTTAACAATGAAAACCAGCGCAAACCCACATGATCAATTACATTACTCAGTTTAAAAAACATTAATGTGCTAATAAAGTAAATTATATATAAAATATATTGATATATAAAAATTTAAAATTATAAGTCCAGTGACAAAAAAGCAAAGTGACAAAAAATCAAAAAAATCAAAAAAAACCCCAGAAAATATATATATATATATATATAATTACAGTCCCGTGACAAAATTAAATCAAATTAAATTATAATATATTTTCCATTTGATTCTTCCGTGTTACTGATCCCTTCACCATCCACCAGTGCAGAAATCAACATTAACCGCACTCACCAGATAATGGTGAGTCACACGCCTTTCAGGATTGTTAAGGGCTCCTGGACCCCCTTTACTTTGTCTGAGACCTCCAAGTGCTGTTTCCTCTTATGTCTAGGTACCTCTTCTGCTTACTCCTCTCACCGAATCCCCCAAAGGAAAATCAGGAAGAAGAAAAGACCATAGCGTGATACCGCAGTAACTTCTCCTCAAATTAATCTCTCCAGACCACTCACATTCTTTTGCGGGGTATAGCCCACTTTTTATTCAAAACAACAGCGATTCTCTTCAAGAATGATCCACTTTTCATGTACACCGATTATACAAGGACCCCACAGTTTAGTGTGCAGCAGGATGGCAGACCTCAGCTACAGACTCTTCTACTTAGGCTAAGATGGCCCCTTGGAACGCACCGCTCGGCGTGCGCTCCACTCACCGGAAATGACGTCAGACGACGGACCAGGCAACCGGAAGTGCGTCAACGCGTTTCGCCCCACCCACAGGGCGTTATTTTTTGTCACTTTGCTTTTTTGTCACTGGACTTATAATTTTAAATTTTTATATATCAATATATTTTATATATAATTTACTTTATTAGCACATTAATGTTTTTTAAACTGAGTAATGTAATTGATCATGTGGGTTTGCGCTGGTTTTCATTGTTAAAAGATTTACACAGATTGCCCATTTTTTTGTTCATGAACAAGATTCAGAAGGTCTCCTTGTAGCCAAGGGGGCATGGTGAGATAGAAGAGAGTAATGCGCAACAATGGCGAGGCTACAGCGCACAGCAGAAATGAGCATTCCAACGTTGGCAGGCATTCTGCGTGAAGCTGTAATGTCAGCTTTGGGGTACTCGAGTAGGGTGCGGAAATGGGGGAAGCGTGTTGGCGTACGCAGCAACCCTGATGACGACCTTTCTGTAGCGGGGTCCTTGTGGCAAAAAGCTGAGAGGAAGCACGAGGTGGAAGTGGTGGCAAAGTATGCGACCCGTGTAACATCCGGTCATCCACCTGAGAAAGCTCTAAATGGTTGAAAAGTGAATTAGTTTCAAACAAATTTCCTGGATTCCAGACACGAACACATACTTTTCAGGACTGTGAAGCTACAGTAACTGTTCAATAAACAAGGTGAATCTTATCTAACCTGTATTTCTCCAGTCCAGGATTTATCCATCTAATTCAATCAAATATATCAATAGCCCCCAAAGGAGTCTTTAGGTTCTGGGTTTCATAAGGATGTACATCAGCCCCGGACCGGTATAGCACCTTGCGACTAACTATATATGTGGCACCTAGCAACAAGGTGATCACCCATGCACGATCCAGAGCCTGAAGCAACATTATAGCCCTCTTTCATAGTGTGGGGTCCAGTTACAGCTTTAGGTTTTACCAAAGTTGCACCAATCTGGATTTCAGATTAAATTTTTATGTTAGAAGACAGTGAAGACTTGGCTTAACTAGTTTATAGTTTTAACTTGAGATTCTTAAGTCAAGTGATTTCTCAGTAATTGAAAAGAGGTGCATTGCCTTAGGACACTAGTAAAAAACTGAGAGTGGGGTAGGAGTACAGACAAAAACTTCACCTCAGCATAAAATAATAGCTGTACATCTTTCTGCAAAAAAATAAATGTGCATTATTTTTTCCTAGAGAAGCCTGAAAAACATTGCATCCGCATTCAGTGGATCACAAGTGCAATTCCATGCTCCTGCAGACACTACAGCGTTCTTGCGCTCATCGGTACCCTCACAGGTCGAGAACTAGAAGCCATGTGTCACATACAGTTACTGAAGTATAACTGTTCCCCACACTTTAGGCTGGTTTTAATCTTGTATCATCTGTATGATAAAACAAGCAATCAAAACATGAAATTTGATTTCTGTAGTTGCGCTAAATAAAACAAACATTCTCACCAATGTAAACTGGCCAAGGACTTTGTTGTCGCTGGCCATTTCTCGCTCTCCTTGGCATACTTTAATTTCCACTTGTGTCTGTCCATCAGCAGCAGTAGAGAACACCTTCAAAAAAGGACAGACTACAGTTAATTGACATAGAGAACTAATGCAAATAGAACATACTACATGTTAAATAACATAAGCATTCTTTTAGAAAATAAAGCAATGTAGTAATTTAGAAGTAATTAAAAATTAGAATGTTTGGCAAAAGTCTTTTTTGGTGTACATCACAGCACAGAAGACTTGATATTGACAGCTTGGGTTTTTCTGTATTGTTGCTGTATTGTCCCCGTTATATTGTAAAGTGCTGAGCAAACTGTTGGCGCTACATAAATCCTGTATAATAATAATTCTGCCACCTCAGGTGAATGGACACTGGCCAAAGAAAAGAAAAACGAATGAGGAATCCCCAAGCAACCCCTTCCAGCTCAGCTAAGCTTTGGGTTACGTAGCAAGCAATAATGACCACACGCAGGAGGGATCTCTGTGTCCTAAGATTTACTCCAAGTAAAGTATTTTACAGGTAATAAAAGCAAAAAATAAATATTTAGACATACCTGAAAATTCCATATCTTGGGAATACAGTAGAGGACACAGGCAAAGTATTCACAGACCTTGCACTATAGGCTCATACCTTCAGGTGTTCAAACACTGCAAAGCTTTCGAGGAAACACCCAGCGCATGTCTGCCCTGTACCCTTCTGTTTTGTAGCAAGCAATACAGAATAACCATGTAATGGAAGAGAGAGATTGTCCTGTACTCCAAGACATGGAATTGCTGTGACGAAGGGGATGAATGGGAACATGCAGATTGGCATCCATAGACGTCCAAGATGCCTTTTATTCCCCTTATCTCAGAGAGGCAGTTGCCAACCTCGTAGATGCCATACAAAATTTTGGAATATAAAAGGCATTTATTGAGGAATTTTAAGTCCAGAATATGACTAATAACCCATTGGGCTTTGGTACTGTGAAAAGGTTTGACTAAAATCCTTTGAACCTTAAAGCAATAAAAGATTGCTCTGCATTTTGAAGTGGAATCCACCGAGGAAGGGGGACTTTGGGATATTTAACTGTGTAAGTAAAACCTTCCCTCTTGTGACTGTCTTTATCAACTGGTTAGGTGCCTCTCCAAACAGATGTCTTCCCTCCTTCTAGGGCATCCACATACAAGAAAAAAAAAAAACCCAAAGCTGAGGGTAATTGTTCAGTTACAGCCTGAACAACAGGGTTATGTTGGGTGTTCACTTCCCTAGTCTAGTCAGCTGCAGTTTGACATCCTAATTGCATTGAGAGCTGGTTGCAGATCTGGACCTGCAAGAGTTGACAGCCTTTAACAGCATCTCAAACTTTCTATCTGCAGAATCCTCCAAAGGAGAAACATCTTCAATAGGTACAAAAAGACATCAGCATCAACACAATAGACCACTTTGTGAGCTTTTTCCACTGGACACAACTCAGCAAATCTCTTCTTAGGAGGGGAGAGTAATAATCCCTTTCTGGATTGATCCAATAATCACAGTTACATAGTTAGTATGTCTGTGAAAAGACAAAAAGTCTATCCAGTTCAACCAGTATAAAAAAAAAAAAAAAAATGTTCTAATCCTATACCCACAGTTGATCCAGAGGAAAGCAATAAAACCCCCAGCAAAGCATGACTCAATTTGCTCCTGCAGGGGAAAACAAATCCTTCCATATCCCCAGAGAGGCAATTGGATATTCCCTGGATCAACTTTACCAATACAATGTTAGTATCCAGTTATATTCTGTGTATCTAGGAAAAAATTCCAGGCCTTTTTTAAAAGCAATCCACTGAGCTGGCCCGAACCAACTCTTGAGGGAGTCTATTCCACATTATCACAGCTCTCACTGAAGAAACCTTTCCGTGTTTGGAGATTACATTTCTTTTCCTAAAGATGTAAAGAGTGCCCCCTTGTCCTCTGTGATGACCTCAGGGTGAATAGCTCTACACCAAGTTCACTATATGAACCACTGATGTATTTATACATGCTGATCATATCCCCCCTTAATCTCCTCTTATCAAGAGAGAATACATTCAGTTCCTTTAATCTTTCCTCATAGCGGAGCTCCTCTATGCCTCTTATCAGTTTGGTTGCCCTTCTCTGTACTTCTCCAGTTCCCCAATGTTCTTTTGTGAATTGGTGCCCAAAACCGAACTGCATATTCCAGATGAGGTATTACTAATGATTTGTACAGGGGTAAAATCATATATCTCTCTCTGGAGTCTATACCTCTATACCTCTTAATACAAAAGGATTTTGCTAGCTTTAGAAAATCGCAGCTTGGCATTATTAAGCTTGTGACCTACCAGAACTCCCAGATCCTTCTCGACCATTGATTCCCCCAGTTGTACATTTTGGACAATTTCATGCTCCCAACATTGTGGGAACAGTTTGGGGAGGGCCCCTTCCTGTTCCAACACGACTGTTGAACTTTGCACAAAGCAAGGTCCATAAAAGACTTGAATGAGCAAGTTTGAGCTGGAGGAGCCTGACTGGCCTGCAGAGTCCTGACCTCAACCTGATAGAACACCTTTGGGATGAATTAGAGTGGAGACTGAGCCAGGCCTTTGACTGACATCAATGAATGACCTCACAAATGTGCTTCTGGAAGAATGGTCAAACATTCCCATAGACACACTCCTAAACCTTGTCGACAGCCTTCCTAGAAGAGTTGAAGCTGATATAGCTGCAAAGGGTGGGCCAACTACATATAGAACCCTATGGACTAAGACTGGGATGCCAATTAAAGTTCATGTGTGTGTAAAGGCAGGCGTCCCAATACTTTTGGCAATATAGTGCATCTTCCTCATATACTGACACAATGTACTCTTCCTTCCCTTCAGTGTGTCTCTAGGGGAGGCATATCAGAATCAGACTCAGGTAGATAAAAACAGGAACAGGAGAAAAAGTGTGGCGTTTTTGAGCCCTGGGGCAGTCATTAAAAACACAAAATGTAAAAACTGTCTTTACATGCTATATCGCAATGTGTGCATACTGACTTAAGCATTTGTCCCTTAGTTTAATGTAGATGGGAAAAAATAAAAAACTGCCATTTGCTGGTGATCCCCTCCTTGCCAGTGTCCTCGCTGCAGCTTATGATCATATGAATTGCTTGCAGTGCGCATACTCTGGTTTCAGTTCCCACTCAAGTATTATATAGGATATAAAACACATGCTTTCAAATAAGGATTACTATGAAGCTTTAAAACACTGTATTGCTATTTTTGACTTTCTAGTACATTTTTTCCCCCCCACACTTCGTGTGACTGGCAACACACCATCAATTAGCATTGTGCGGACAGAGAGTGTAGACATCCCTCTGCCGAAGTTTGGAGGATACATATCAGCAGGTTACGGACAGCTCCTTCCACAGATTTTTCCCTGCAGGTGGGAAAAAGTAGGGAAAGATAACATGACCGCTAGACACAGCAGATAAAAAAAAAAAAAAAAAAAAAAAGATTTAGCTTTTAACAATTGATCCTTCCATTTTCAGCCTGAAGTAGACCAACAACATGCATTAAGACATTGGCAAGTAGTGATAGTCAAATCTTTTGTTTAAGGTTATTCAATACATATGCTTTCTAAAGATTGCAGAAGGGATAGCTTTCTTTGATCCTCCCACCTCACCACTACACTGTCCTTCTGGACTATAACTATTCGCTTAATCCACATCACATTATATTTTTACCTGGCTCTTCTTTGTTGGGATAGTTGTGTTTCTGCTTATTAGCTTTGTGAAGACTCCACCAAGTGTTTCAATTCCAAGAGAAAGAGGTGTGACATCCAACAGCAGAACATCTGTCACATCACCAGCTAATACACCACCTTGAATAGCAGCACCAATAGCCACAGCTTCATCAGGATTCACAGCTTTGCTCGGAGCACGGCCAAACAAGTCTTGCACTGTTTGTTGGACCTAAATCAAACCACATGAAAATTGTAATCTCCCATTTTACCTTTCATAAAAACTAAAGTTGGCCATTGATGGGTAGAATTTCAAACGAACGAAGACTCCTTTTCTAACATTACTGGGTCAAAATTACTTTTTTTACTATAGTGACAAGAAGATTCTAACAAGCAGGATGGAAAATTCTCAAATGAACTTTTTTCTAACAGCAGAAGTTGTTTTGGTTTGCTTATAACATCTGAAAGAGTTTGATAAAATCCATTAATTCCAAAATCAAACGACACTCAAATGTTTGGAGAATTTTCGTACAAAAAGTTTTTCTAAGACTTTTCCCACAAAAATGTTCAAAATTCTATCCATCTATGGCCAGCTTAATAATCAAACAAAAAGGATCACATAGCTATTAAAAAAACAAACAAAAAAAACTATATAATACATTTATAGCTTACCTTTGGCATTCTGGTCATTCCACCAACTAGAAGAACTTCACCAATGTCACTTTTGCTGACCTCTGCATCTTGCATAGCTTTCTGACTTGGCGAAATAGTTCTTTTAATTAAGTCAGCCACAATTCCTTCGAACTGAGAACGAGTCAGCTTTATATTTAAGTGTTTTGGTCCAGAAGCATCCATAGTCAGGTAAGGCAAATTAATATCTGTCTGCAAGTACAGTTATTTTGTAATTTGATTCAGCTATTATTGTACAACTTTCTAGAGTTACTCGTCAAATGAGAAAAGATAAAATAATTTAAAAATACTCATTAAAGTGGTTGTAAAAGGTTTTTTTTTACCTTAATGTATTCTCTACATTAAAAAGGGAAGAAACTTTTCAAATGCTGCTCTCCCAGCGCCCTCTAAAACACTTACCGGAGCCACAACTTGATCCAGCGCAGTACCCATCTGCAGCAGCTCTTCTCCCCATCACATCTCACAGAAACTCAGCAGCAGTGGGAACCATTGGCTCCTGCTGCTGAGTCAAAGCTTGTGAAGAAGTGGGGTTTGGGGCTGAGCTTTGTGTCAAGCAGCTTGCTATGTGGCACTTGGAGAAGAAGTGGAGCCAAAAGCACGGTGTTGTGTTGGTGGTTTTGCTCCAAACTCATGTCGACATCGTTGAACTTGACAAACACTTTCAAATTTACAAAAACTACTTCAAAATGGTCTTGCACGCCTCAAAAGTAAAGCATACCTCTGCCAATTTCTTTGACTGACAGTCACACAATGACATCAATGGTGCGACTAATGACATCTTAAGGGGGAAAGTTATGCCACACATTGCTGACATATTAAATTAGAGTTTTAAATAAGGGCATAGATAAATGTATACATTTTATTGGGCCCCTCCAAAAATTAAAGGAACACTTTTTAATCAGAGTATAGCATCAAGTCAATTAAACTCCTGGGACACTAATCTGGTCAGTTAAGTAGCAGAGGGGGTTGTTAACCACTCAATACAGGGCACTTTTACCCCCTTCCTGCACAGGCCATTTTTCAGGTTTCAGCGCTCTCACACTTTGAATGACAATTGTGCGGTCATACAGCAGTGTACCCAAACATTTTATCATTTTCTTCACACAACTAGAGCTTTCTTTTGGTGGTACTTAATCACCACTGGGGTTTTTATTTTTTGCTAAATTAACAAAAAAAAAAAGACTGAAAATTTTGAAGATAAAAACAAAAAACAAAAACAAACACGTTTTTCTGTGTTTGTTATAAAAGTTTGCAAATAAATAATTGTTCATAAATTTAGGCCAAGATGTATTCTGCTACATGTCTTTGGTGAAAATAACCAAAATTAGGATGTATTTTTTAGTTTGTAGAAAAGTTATAGAGTTCACAACCTATGGGATATATCTGAATATTGATCAATCCTGAAGTACTGACAGGCAATTTAATTTCTTGAGGTCCAGGAATGTCAGAACAGTACAGATATCCCCCAAATGACCCCTTTTTGCAAAGTAGACAGTCCAAACTACTTCATAAGAGGCACAGTGAGTTTTTTGAAGTTGTATTTTTTGTCATAATTTTTCGGAAAATGAAAAAATTAAAAAAATTCATTTCAGTATTTTTTTTTTTTACATACTGTCACCAATGCAGTACAGTGTCCTCATATAACTGGCATGGCTGTGATCAGGGACACTGACTGGTGACAGTGTGAAAAAAAAATATTTTTTTAAAATTATTTAATTTATTACATTAATTTTTTTAAGATTTTCTTTTCATATTTCACTATGACCAAAGTAGTACAATGTTACCATAATAACATTGTACTACTTTGGGGAAGTGATCAGTATTTTTTTTTTTTTTTTACACAATTTGCTTATAGCAAAGAATTACTTTGCTATAAGCAAGCATTTACCTGAATGACATTGATTAATTCAGGGGGGTTTTTTTGTGCTTAGCTGTGATTTGGCAACAGCTAATCACATGACACAGCTGGGCTGCGATTGCGCCAGCTTGTGCATGTGATCGCTGTGACCATTCACAGCTAGACACACTAGTATACAATGGATGGCATGAATGAAGCCATCCATTGTATACAACTGTCATGTGACCTGCTATAATTGGTCACAGCAGGTCACATGGTACCGGCAACAGGGCCGGTACTCAGATCTGTCATCGGCCGTGTCCAAGGTACATGGCCGGTGACAGATCGTGCCGCTGCGTGGCTCTGCAGGCGCGTAAACTGCGCATGCCCGAAAGGACGCCATATGGCGTCCACCCGGAAAGGTGAGGTTTTTGCCAGCCGCCATTAGGCCATAGGCCGGGCAGGAAGTGGTTAATAAGTTTCAGCTGGTTTTACAGATGGAGGCCACTGGCATTTTTTTCCCCTACTCATCTTTTCTGACTGTTTTTCAGTCACTACTGGTAGCATGAGGAGATACCTGGACCTTACAGGGGTTGCATAGGCAATCCAACTCCTCCAGGATGGCACATCAACACGTGTCACTGCCAGGTTGGCTGTGTCTCCCAGCACAGTCTCAAGAGCATGGAGGGGATTATAGGAGACACAGTTACTCTAGGTGAACTAGACAGGGCTGTAGAAGGTCCTTAACCCATTAGCAGGACCGGTATTTGCTCCTTTGTGCAAAGAGGAACAGATGAGCACTGCCCGAGCCTTACAAAATTACCTCTAGCAGGCCACTGGTGTGAATATCTCTGACCAAACAAATCAGAAACAGACTTCATGAGGGTGGCCTGAGATCCTCTAGTGCGCTCTGTGCTCACTACCCGGCACCACAGAACTTGACTGGCATTTGCCATTGAACACCAGAATTGGCAGGTCCTCCACTGGCGCCCTGTGTTTTTCACAGATGAGAGCAGGTTCACCTTGAGCACATGTGACCGACGTGAAAGAGTCTGGAGAAGCCATGGAGAATGTTATGCTGCCTGTAACATTGTTCAGCATGACCGTTTTGGTGGTGGGTCAGTGATTGTCTGGGGAGGCATATCCATAGAGGGACGGACAAAGCTCTACAGGCTAGACAATAGCATGCTGACTGCCATTAGGTATCGGTATGAAATCCCTGGACCCATTGTCAGACACTATGCTGGTGCACTAGGTGTTGGGTTCCTCCTGGTGCATGAAAATGCCCAGCCTCAGGTGAGTATGCAGGCTGCTCCTGGAGGATGAAGGAATTAATACCATTGAAGGCTGCCTGACCTGAACCCAATAGAGCACCTCTGGGATATCATGTTTCGGTCCATCCGATGCCACCAGGTTACACCTCAGACTGTCCAGGAGCTCACAGTACCCTGGTCCAGATCTGGGAGGAAATACCCAATGACACCATCCATCGTCTCATTAGGAGCATGCCCCAACGTTGTCAGGCATGCATACAAACATGTGGGGGCCATACAAATTACTGAGTACCATTTTGAGTTGCTGCAATGAAATTTCAGCAAAATGGACTAGCCTGCTGCATAATTTTTTCACTTTGAATGTCTTTGAATTCAGTCCTCTGTAGGTTGATAATTTCCATCAAATGATGGGACATCCTGACATTCCTAACACATAGTCCTTATCAGTATAGAAATCCACATGATATTTTTCGCCATTGAGATCTGATATACACACAGACACGGGGATGCTGCAGCTGTGACAGCTGATCTGTGTAGCTTATTTTATTGTTCAGTTACACAGATATGCAGCCATCCCACACCAGTGCACCAAGCTCAATTTGTTCCTGGCCACAGTGGTCAACATCTGTCAGTGCAGTGCACAAAAAAAAAAAAAAATTTAAATCGGTCAGCATACTAGTGCACAAAACAAAAAAACAAAAAATTTTAAGCACCCCTGTTCCCCTCTGTGTGCAAAGGCAAACACCCACATTGGTCTCATACACACACGTCATACAGCAATCACACAATACATGTGAGGTACTGCCATGAACACAAGAGCAATATTTCTAGCACCACACCACCTCTGACTCTAAACTGGTAACCTGTAAAGGCACATAAAGTGGCACAAAAAATGAAAAAACCCAGTGGTAATTAAATACTACCAAAAGACAGTTCAATTTGTGTGAAACAAAAAAAAAAAAAAAAAAAAAAAAAAAAAAAAAAAAAGATAAAAATTTCATATTGGTACAGTGTTGCATGGCTGAGTAATTGTAATTCACAGTGGGAGAGCGCTGAAAGCTGAAAATTGGCTTGGGCAGGAAGGGGGTGAAAGTGCCCAGTATTGCGGTAGTTAAATAAAAGGTCAAATATTTGTGCCAGCTAGATTAAATTACCAATTCTAGGTGGAAAACCTCCTGTTTTGCTTGCTAAATTTTGGAAATACTGATGAACGTGGAACAGGATAGATATCAGAGAGAAATATATAGATAGAGGGATAGGGAAAAAAAAAAAAGAAAAAAAAAAAAAAAAGCTACCTGTACAGAGGAAGATAATTCACATTTTGCCTTCTCAGCGGCTTCTCTCACTCTTTGTAAAGCCATGTTGTCTTTCATTAGGTCAACTCCAGTCTTAAAAGAAAAACAAAAAATTAAATATTTCAAAGAAATACATAAAAAAAAAAAACAGTTGAAACCTGTCTAACGAAATGCAATAAGTAGTTTAAAGATTAAGCACAATGCCACTTTTGCAGTCACATTTGAGAAAATCCCACTAGGTTTCACACAGCACAATTAGAAAAAAAAATTATTTCTTACCTTTCAGATGTTGCTCAGAACAAGGTGCAATAGCTGACTGCAAGTTTTTTTTTTGTTGTTTTTTTAACAAATGTTAGCATGAGCCTGTCCCAATTTGGTCCTTATTAATACAAGAGAACAGTTCCTACATTTTTAATCTGTGTTATGGTGGAGTTTCAAATATAGCTACAACTACAATTATTTCTTACCTTTCAGATGTTGCTCAGAACAAGGTGCAATAGCTGACTGCAAGTTTTTTTTTTGTTGTTTTTTAACAATTGTTAGCGTGAGCCTGTCCCAATTTGGTCCTTATTAATACAAGAGAACAGTTCCTACATTTTTAATCTGTGTTATGGTGGAGTTTCAAATATAGCTACAACTGATATTATAGATCTGCCTGCACAGTACAGACAGGTTTAATTATGACAAACACAGCTGCCCAGCCCCCTCACAAACAAAACAGAAAGTTATGCTATATAATGAAGGAGGTTATGCCAGTTTGGTTGCAAAAGTGGAAATGCATTTTAACAGTAGATAAAAATATATGCAACCACTTGTTTTATCCCAGCAGAATTCATAGTATTGCCATGAACAGCTGCCTCCAGGAGGACTTGACATACTGTAACAAAAAAAAAACAAAAAAACTGTGTGTCAGCCCAGTTTGTACCAAGCAGTATCAAAAGCATGATCAAAAAATAAACAGAGGGGAGGGACCTGTGCTCCTCAATGAATTCCAAAAAAGATTCTACAGTGAGGGACACAGGAATAAAACTGTCTGGAAACTCAAAAGCAATGAGAGGTGGGCAATCGGAGACAAGCTAACAGTCCCAACGAAAACAGAACTGGGGATTCCCTGTAGCTCATTGCAACCTGCCAAAGCAGCACCTGACACTAATCACATGAGACCAAACATGCTCCGTCTGATAGGGGCACCTGCCAACACACCCAGAAGGGAGACATAAGGGATCAGCCTGATACCCAAGACTAAGCAGAAATCAGGGAGGAAAAAAAAAACAAAAAAAACCAACATGGCCAACAAAGAAAAGTCCCTGGTATAATAGGCTCCAGACAAAAGGACCTGGTCTTGAATGAGGGCCCCAACTGGGGATCAAGACCACGACCTCTATAAACTGATGAAATAACTAGACACTCACCAGTTACGCAAAATGTACCTCTGGGGTGAGATCCAAAAAGGAATCCCACTGAGAATTTACCCTACCTAGCCTTGAAAGCAAGAGGTTGGGATTGAGGTAAACTCGGAGGAGGTGGGAGAAGATTACTATGTGAGGAAGGTCCCTCAACTCTCTCCTCATTTGCAGGAGCCTCAGGTGTTAACTCCCTAAAGATGAGGATCAGATGGCAAACATGCTCTTCCAATGAGAACTATGCCTGTTTACACCAACTATAAGTGGCAGACAATTTTCAACACTGAATTTTGATGGTGCCACATTTGACCGAATCTTAAAGGCACTCTATTACTTCAGGTTGTGGCGATCCCAAATGTATTCATCCAATCTGGCAATTAAAAATAGGACTTTATATGCAAACACAATTTAGACAAGAATATGCAAGATTGCAGGTCATCACAGACCAGTCTCTAGAAAGGAAGAGGAGCTGCTCACCATAATAAAAGCCAATGTATATGGTTTATCGAGTAGTCGGTGCACAAAGAATGTCATCTGGTGCTTCCAAATCTGACTGCGCTTCACTCCCACATGGAGATTCCCAGAGTGAGGATTAGGCACAGGATAAGGTCGACCTTATAACTGGCATGCCTCTGTTGGAGCGATGATTTAAAAATTAAAGAGTCTCACTAATGGAAAACAGTCAGGCCTCAGACACAGAACTTTTAACAGTGGATGAATACAATGTTGCGGAGCTCTCAAACATGTCAAAATTGACAAGGGACAACACGAATATTTGCTGCTATGTTGAGTTATAAATCAATAAGCCTATTGCTTATCTCATTCACAAATCTTTGTATCCAAGTCTAAACCTTTGCTCTCCATAGTAGTAAATACTCAGGAATTGCTTAGTAAATACCCAGGAGTAGGAAATCCAGAGTAATTTCCAGAGTCCAGGCAGCATGTGACTCACTAACTACCACAAAGCACTGCTGGGTACCTAAGGGACCACTTGTCAGAACCGAGTTATTACATTAACGAGAGTCTTCTAAATTAAAAATGGAGCAGCACTCTGCAGCAACGCCGATTACCGATCCTTAGGAAGCATCAAGAAATATTTAGACAGAATAAGGGTGAAGTACCTGGACCAATGGCATACACCCACGGGTCCTTAAAGTATTGAGCTTTATCATTTCAAAGCCATTGTTCCTAATTTTTAGGGACTCTTTAATGACTGACATAGTACTACTGGATCGGCGTAAGGCCATTGTGGTGCCTATATTTAAGAAGAGGTCAAATTCTTTACCAAGTAATTGTAGACTTACAGTTTAACTTCTATAGTTGGGAAGATACTGGAGAGTTTATTATAAGACCACAGACTAGTTCTTGCTGGAAAAAAATACTTTAAGCAACAGACAGCATGGATTCATGAAAGTCAGAAGTTGTCAAACAAATCTGATATTTTTTTTTTTTTTTTATGAGGACGTGAGCAAAACCTTGGACAGATGGGTGGTGGTGGATGTGGTATACTTGGATTTTACAAAAGCGTTTGACACAGTTCCCCACACAGGGCTAATGTGCAAGGTCAAAAGTCTAAAGTGTAAAGTCTACAGGCTTGGAAAAATCCGCATGTAAATGGCTAGATAAATGACTAAAAGATCACATTCATAAAGTAGTGGTTAATGATTCATACTCTGAATGGTCTAGGGTTGTTAGTGGTGTACCCCAAGGTTCACTGTTGGGACCTTTACTTTTTAATACATTAACGATATAGGATCTGGGATAAAAAATACCATTTCAGTCTTTGCAGATGACACCAAGCTGTGCAGTGGAATAACATCCTTACAGGATGTCTCCAACTTACAAGCGATCTTAATGCACTGTGTAATTGGGCAACTACGTGGCAAATGAGGTTTAAATGTTGATAAATGTAAGGTTATGCACTTGGGGGCCAAGAATATGCATGCATCATACATACTAGCGGGAGTACAACTGGAGGAATCAATGGTGGAAAAGGATCTGGGAGTTCTGGTAGATCACAAGTTAATAAAAGGCATGCAATGCCAAGCTGCGGTTTCTAAAGTGAGCAAAATCCTCTTTTGTATTAAACGAAGTATATACTCCAGAGAGATATTCTACCCCTGTACAAATCATTAGTAACACCTCATCTAGAATATGCAGTTAAATTTTGGGCACCAATTGACAAAAAGAACACTGGGGAACTGGAGAAAGTACAGAGGATAGCCAAACTGATAAGAGGCATGGAGGAGCTCAGCTATGAGGAAAGATTAAAAGAACTGAATTTATTTTCTCTTTTGAAGAGGAGATTCAGGGGGGATCTGATCAACATATATAAATACATCAGTGGTTCATATAGTGAACTCTATGTAGAGCTATTCATTTTGAGGTCATCAGAGAGGACAAGGGGGCACTCTTTACGTCTAGAAAAAAAAAAAATGTAATCTCAAAATACAGAAAGGTTTCTTCACAGTAAGAGCTGTGAA